>NC_051183.1:131921107-132038606 GCF_013339695.2 Rhipicephalus sanguineus | reverse complement strand
CGCGGCCAAGTTTTTCCTTCAGAGTCAGTGTATTAACTCAATGTTAGAAACCAGCGTACCTATCTCGGAACACGAACTAAAACGGAGCGATTCAAATCGGTTCAACCAACGTTCGCACGGCTACTGAGCGAGAGCGAACTACCGCTGAGGTGAGCGGAGAGAGTACCACTGTCAGGTAGCTAGAACCACTGTACCGGAAAAAGCACCGCATTCGTTTTCCCTCGCCACCGCGTTCTTTCAGTGGCTTCGCCACATAAAGGGCCAGCTGGCTCGCCTCCCGGCCGCGACGCACGGCGCTTTGGAGGGTGATTGTTTTTGATAGCCTCAGAAAAGCGTGCGGAAATATTACGAAAGCCGTTATGTTCTGACACTTCATCGGAAGCCTGTCAGGCATCGAAGATGCCTGGGTGCGCGCGTTTGGGTGCAGAAAGCGATGGGAAACGGGCAAAGCCCTCTTTGCTAATCCTAGCGGGAAAAAGGATGCCAAGCGACGCGCTGTGTGGCTGCACGGCGGGAAAAATTTGTTCCACGAGTCCGACTGATACCCGCGTTTGTGAGGTAAGCGTTCCATTGAGAATTCGTGAATGTTGTTTCGGGGAATGTTTGCGTGTCCCTGCACTAGTGGCTTGTTTCGCGTGGTTGCGCCAGAAAGTTCATGCGCAATAACATTGTCGGGCGGCTCTTATTTACTTTGGCGTAAAATTGACGCCTTTGAGCTCACATATAACGAAGCTAGTCAAGAAACTGACTGCTACAGATTTGTATTGCGTGACGTGACTGAATGACGAACCAATAACTGGTGTAACATGAAAACAATGGCACGCATGCCATGTAATGGCTGATATACATGTTACCACCTGTCATTAACGTCGTTATACAGAAATATCTCGCCATATCAGTTTGGTGTCTATGCAGTTTCATTAAACGACCGCGAGCACCCGGGCGCCATGTCATGTGATCATGTTTTACATGGTATGCCTGTCAGGATTTGCAAGTTATAACCACTAACCTATGTTCGTCATAATTGTCACGCCATACAAATTGTGGCCGTGTATCAAGCTAGCGAAGCGGCCGCGAGGCACCATGAGCATGGCATGTAAATCATGCGTACATGTCATGCGTGCTATTATTTCATGTTACACCTGCAATTTATATTCGTCATATGGTCATGTTATGCCACACCAAATTTGGTGTACATCCCACTAATGAAACGACCAGGAGATCACAAAGTTAAGGGCGGGTAGATAGATAGATAGATAGTAGTTAGATAGATAGATAGATATAGATAGATGATAGATGATCGATAGATAGTAGATAGATAGATGATAGATAGATAGATAGATAGATAGATAGATAGATGATAGATAGATAGATAGATAGATAGATAGATAGATAGATAGATAGATAGTAGATAGATAGATAGATAGATACGGTCAAAGTCGCAGAAGTTCGCTAAGAAATGCTTCGCTTTTAGTAAGTGCCAACAGCCGAGCACGTAAATGCCGCGCAGTTCGCATTTCTTTATTGCGTTAGTACGCGTGCGTACGCGTGTAGGGAAGTGAAAACTGCCATTATTTCTCTCCTGATCGGGTATAGAACAACGGTATGCTTCATGCGGCACTGCAAAAGCGCACGCAGTGCTTAAAACATGCGTCGTGGACACGCTGGGCAAAGTCATCAACTGGGCCTCGATTCGGACGACAGACCCCGAGGTGGCCGAGCAAGTGGCCATTGCACTCGCCATGCAAGGCGGTCGGAGAGACAACGTGTATAGCGACTCGAAAGCGGCCGTGAGGGCATTCCAGAAAGGCCGGGTAGCCCGGCAGGTAGTTGAAATTCTAAAAGGCTCCAAGAACAGTGACAGCTCCGCACACTCCATATTTTAGTTCCCTGCCCATGTCGGGCCGATCGATGGGGTTCCTCTGAACCTCAGCGAGTCTGCTGCTCACGAGGCTGCGCGTGGCTTTACGACCGCGCTGCGCTCGGATCGGGCGACCTTCCCCCCGGACACAGGGACGCTCCTAGCACGATCAACGAAATTACCAAATTCTTTTACTTAGAGAGAGGGGTCTTTCCGCCGCCCCATTCCAAGCTAAGGAGGCCGCAGGCGGTCGCGCTCAGACTCCTGCAAACTGACCTACCAAAATTCGGCGTCTCTTAATAGCATAAGATATTTACCCGAATAGTTCGTGCGCAGTCTGTGGCCGGGCTGCTACGTTATCTCACATGCTCTGCGAGCGCGGGTCGTTGGGCCCGAAGTTCACCAAGAAAGAATGGGACGCGCTCCTACGAAGTCCCGTCTATGATGACGAAATCCTGGCCGTCCAGCGCGGCCCGGCCCAGCTCCGCCCGCGGAGTTAAAACTCATTACCGCTCATTAAAAGGCGTAAGTCGGGCCTACGAGCACACGCGAATGTTATGCGTTCCATGGTCTAAGGTATACTGTGCCAAGCTGAAGTGACACGTATTTATATATATATATATATATATATATATATATATACATAATGTGATGACGAAGATTGACACCGGGCCTCTGGCGCGCGCGGAGAGCTAGGAGATAGAGGCAGAGCAAGAAGAAGGGCAGAGAATATAGAACAGCTGGCCCAGGAAGGGTGCTGTCTTGTCTCGTTCATTACAAAGGCGCTGCCTACAACGCAAGCCGAACCTTGCACCTGAAGCAACCTGTCATCGCGCGTCGTCGGCAGCGCGGGTCTCTCCATCCTAGGAACGCCGTCCACGCTTCCTCGGTCATGGACACCATGGCCTGACCGCTGCTACAGCTACCCATCAAACCATCCCAGGACGGCGTCCAGGCCTCCTCGGTGGCTCAAGGGCACGCTTACCCCGGCGCCGCCAAGACAGTGCACGGCCTACCGTTGCCCGGGAATGCCGCTCACGCTTCCCGTGGCGACATCCTCTCATTCAGGGCTCCATCGGCACCTGAGCCGCTTTGGGATGCGGTACGAGCTCCTTCGGACCAGCAGCCCGCCGTCGTGGGCCCAACCACCACCGACTACTGGTCCGACATTACGGGCTCCGCACGCGAACCATCGGAGAGCGCCGCGCACCTGCGGCATACCATTGCGCGACTTCGCAACACGGCCAACGCCTTGACAGCGTCGAGCTCTGCGCTGTTTCCCCCAATAATTCCCGCACTGACAGACATCAACACCATGTTGGACGTAGCCACCTCGCTAGACCTCGAGGCCAGCTCGCCTGAGCAACGTAGAGAGCTCCAGTCTACCCTCAGCCAGGTCTCTATCCACCTTGGTGACTTCGCGTACACAATCTACCGTTTCGCGCCTGCCGTATCACTATCCCAGGATACCTCCGTACTACCAGAGTTCCGCGGCTTCCAGGACGACGCCGAAAAATGGGTGGCGACCGTCAACGCCTTGGGAGCTCGCGAAGCTTGGACGGAGGCGCAGAAATGGTCCTTGGCGGTAGGCCGCCTTCGAGAAGGTGCCGCGGCGTGGCACAGGTACGAGGGCGTGAGGCAGCAGTCCTGGGCAGGATGGAGTGCAGCCCTGATTGCCGCTTTCGGCCTGATGCCCGGTACCTTCTGTGCGTCCAAGACCTCCACTGAGGACGGAGTTCTGGAGGGTCACAACCTTGAGGCTGCAATGGCGCCTTGCAGTCCATCGACGGTGTACGTCGTAGATTTTGACGCTTACCGGAGCAGCCCTGCCCCTCCTCTGCAGGTCAAGGACTCTGCGTCGGTAATGGACATGAGCATATCGCCACCAGACCTTCTGCAAACAAACGGAGAAACTGCCCTCTCGTTCATCGTCGTAAGAGCATAAACAGGCGCTCCCACCTGTCGTGCCAGATGAACGACACGACCATGGACTACCAGACCACGATCGCCAGTAACGCGACCTACGCCATGCCATTTCACAAGTAGGCCAGCCAGATGTCGCAAACGAGATGCCTGACCAGCCAGAGGACATTATCATCAGAGACTTGGCACCGCAAACCAACTGCCCTGCTGACGGCACTGCTCGCTCCCTGGACACATCTTGTTCACGTGACCCCTCATCAGGAAACGCCAGCTCGACCCAGCGTGACAACTGCACCCGACCTCACATAGTGCGACACTCGACAGTTACGCATGCTTTACTATCTTCAGAGCTGCGGCGGGACCAACGTCACCGTTTCGGGATAAGCCTGCCATCATGCCGAAACAATATTTGCCACCCACCCGAGCAACTACCCATATTTCGCGAGAAGTCTCTTGGCCGAAAACTTCGAGTACTTCGACACTGCCAATTCCGTGCACGACAGGCCAATGGGAGAGATTTCCCTACAATGTCGCAGCGTGGCCGAGGGCATCGTCCACCGCGGCGCAGCCAGTGTCGCCCACCAGAGAAACTTCTAGCAGACCACCAAACCATGCTGAAGCGAGGTCGGGGCCGACCACCACGAAACAGCCAGTGTCGCCCACCGGACACACTCCTGGCGGATCTTCTGACCGAGTGGCCGTGTGGTCTGTTCCGACCAGCGCGATTCAGCCAGCCCCGTCCACCTGAAATGTTGTCGACATCTCCGCGCGCTTTGCAGTCATGGCCGAAAGTGATGACGAAGATTGACACCGGGGCTCTGGCGCGCGCGGAGAGCTAGGAGATAGAGGCAGAGGAAGAAGGGCAGAGAATATAGAACAGCTGGCCGAGGAACGGGTGCTGTCTCTCTGTCTCGTTCATTACAATATATATATATATATATATATATATATATATATATATAACAGCACTAACAATGGGCCAGATTACGGTTGTTCCCATGGGAGGCATAAAGATTTCGGTCTTTTATTCGAGGTTGACACATACGATACATTTCATTTATATTCCTTGGTATTACGTGCCAAAACCACGATATGATCACGAGGCACGCGGTAGTGGCACCGCATCAATTTCGACCACCTCGAGTTCTCTAACGTGTACCTAGAGATAAGTATATACACGGGTGTTCTTGCATTTCGCCCCACCAAATCTCGGCCGCCGTGGCCGCGCGAATCGCAACCGCGTCCTATGACGTAACAGCGAAACAGCTTAACCGCTGAGCTACCACCGTGGGCAAAGCAACATTTCGATGCATGTACACACCGGATTCTCCGTCCGATCGCCCTCTACAAAGCACACGGCATCATTAATAATCATCATCAACAACTAATATCCTCTAGCGGGCCCGGTCATGAACAAGCGCGCCCTGGATTAGTGTAGTAATGAACGCCCGGGCCCGGACCGGGCTCGGGCTGGGTACGGTCAAGTACGCCCGGGGCCGAGCCGGGCTCGGGCTGGTTTCGGTCATGTACGCCCGGGCCCGGGCCGGGCCCGCGCTTGTAACCACGGGCCCGGGCTGGGCTCGGGCCGGGCCCGGGCCGTAAAATCCGGCCCGTGCAGTGCTCTACCGTGAAATCAATACCGTCGCCGAGAGAACCGTCGCGGCCGTCGCTCAGTTGGCTCACTCGGCTCAGTGGCTCAGTGAGCCGTCTCCCAAAGAACCGCCGCCCACTTTTACTGAGCCGCGGATCACTCGTTCTTTTAAAAGAGCCGTTCAAAAGATCCTGCGCGCTCCTGAGTGACTCATCTCTGGGACCAATGCTTGATCCAGCCTTTTTCGTGTACTTTCTAAAGGCACCCTATACTGGCACGAATAAGGAACAGACTCGAGCAAATATTGCACCGTGCTCCTTTATTTATTATCATGCAACGCACCGGTGGCACGCATAAGTACTGTCTTGCGCGCTACGAGCCGTTATAACAAACATTCCCGATTGTTTTCGATCGTTCTGCTAAGCCGGAGTGAGCACCGCGAACAGCGGAGTTTATTCTCGATCACCAACGACAAGCTTGATATCTTCGACGACACATGTATAAATGCCGACGCGTCCTACCGCTCGTCAAATTACTCGACGGCCGTCGACTGTTCTCGCCGCTATCAGTGCACAGCGTGCATAGTTTTGTATTTTGAGTTTTCGGTTTCCGGATACAAGTTCGCCCATATAAAGAGTTCCGTATTTTCCAGTTTTCCGGCAGCGTTCTTCACCGTCACGACCACGTGACAGTGTAAAGCCGCGTGTGAGCCAAAGTATGGTTTCGGCACGCGCACTCGGTTACAGAAGCAATGATTATTACTAACTAGCCCGATCTCATTGTGCACGGAATCGAATTAGCCTGCTTTTTTCGGGCTTACTGCAATCCCGCGCCAATAGTTTTGCGAAAATCGCAACCAGTGCTCCGAGACCGACGCCGCGTCGCTGTTGGCGAACTGGCGTCACGTGGGACCGCGCGCAAAGTTCTCTTGCTTGCAGTCGCTCTCGGTCGCCATCTTTACTCGAGATCTCTCCGCGCGCTGGCGAGGAGCGTATGTATCGCGTGTATACGTAGTTCCTGCTCCGTGCGCGTTGTGTTGCGACATATCTTTGATTTCTACGGCGGCGTCGCTTTTCACCGCCATGGGTGGGTGCTGCGATTGCGGAGGCAAGACGCTGCTCGCGACACCATCTGGTAGGCGCGAATAGTTATGATGAAAGACGTACCAATGCACCGAATCGGAATGGAAAAATTCCGGCCCATATCCTGGATTTGGCTTATGAGTATCTCAATGTAGTTCATTTCGAGGTTTGCTCAATTCGCTGCACACTATAACATTGTAAGCAGGTTCAATTTCACTGACCATGTGACTGCTTCTCTTGTATACTCTAACACAGCTTATTCGGATATTTACATTGCATCAACACACTGTCTGCTTTTGTGCGCTTGACATTACACCTACCATATGATTCGAAGCTGCTCTTATACTTCGCGTGCGTAACAATTTAAATTTAGGCAGTTTGCACTGCTTTTATTCGTCCTGTTTGGGCTAAAAAATATGACGTCTGGGAGTTTGCACTAGTGGCGCAAGGCTGGACTAGCAGTGGAGCTGGTGGCCAGCCTATTACCAACTCAGCCGGGGCATAGGTGGGATTAGCTTAATACAGCATGGCTTGACCAAGTGTTGGTTAATCTGGCACGGCCTCGACGAGCAGAGCTTAATCAAGCACGACTCTATCTGTATTTGTCTTCATCCGGCTTAATCTGGATTAAGTGGATCCAGATTAGTGTATTCACGCACATACCACTGGCTTGATCACGGGGCGCCGGAATTGGCAGTTTCAATTGTCAGAATAAATCCCCTATTGAAAATTCCTCCACCATGAGGAATGGTGGATTCCACCATCCACCATGATGGTGGATTATGGTGCTGGAAGATGGTGGCACGTGGTGTATGCTGGATGCTGGCGTGATGGATGCTGGAGAACAACGGAGCGTAAAACGGCTCTACAGCGTCGGCACCATCGTGCCTAGCCGTCACGCATAAATAATTGTATAGAAGGCGATGTAAAAGCACTAGTACAAAAAAAAGAAAAAAAAACGTATGCAAAAAAAAAAAAAAAAACTTTCGCCGTCGAGAATCAAACGTCCGACCTGCGGATCCCGAGCCGAGTACTTTACCACTACGCCACGCTGACACTCGCTTGGCGTCTTGCAAAATGACTAGTCAACATACTAATACACCGTTTGGCTTCAGCTTTGTATGTCGCATACTGGAGACACGCGATCTTCATATCCTACTAAAATTTGCGTAGTTATTAAACGCAGACAAACTGCTGCCGGTAACGAATGGCACGTCGATAATGGCAACAGCGCTAACTTTCTTTTAGAATTCACAACGTAACTCCAAAGAAATATGTGAAGTGGAGCGAGGAGCGCGAGTATAGTCAACCGGGTGTTACTGCAAAGTTTTAATAGCCGTTTCTCGCTTTTTCCAAAGTGCGACATGTGCAGAGGCTTTCTGTCGACTCTAATCTCATTCGATAAATACGCGCGTACAATTGCTTTAATTTGTGATGTTTTTTTTTTGTTTTTTTTTTTTTCGCGCAACGTACAGCGCAGCCGTGCCAGCGCATTGATCTGACGCTGTATCAATAGCTACAACTGCATAACAGCTGGGCCAAGTGCAGTGCGCGGGAAAAATATGCCATCATATTGGTTCAGTAAGGCGTACGAATTGACAACTCTATGTTCTCGCATACGTGTCAGAGAAGCGCCGGCGAGTGCGACCGGCGGCGGTTGGTGACCGGAGGCGTTTGCTGGAAGCGCGTCGCATTTATGGTCATCGCTTCTTGTGCGGACACCGCACACAAGAAAAAAATGCTTCATTTAGGTTAGCCGATGCCACAGGTGTGCTGTAAAGTCATTCGTACTTACCGGAATCGTGTATACTGAAACCATGAGCGCCGATAACACGTAGACGAACTCGGTCGCTACGCTATGCCTAACCTTTGGTGGCGATCTTGGTGGCGATCATGGTGGTAGAATATGATGGTGGTAGTCATACTTGGTGGGGATTATCTCGACGCAGGCCGAAGGTAAAAGTTTGTGCATTTTAGCTTTGCATGCATTTTCACTATTACCTTAAAGTGCCGCTGAGGTAAGTGAGTGTGCAAGAATTGCCAGAGTTGCGTTTCAAGCGTGACGGTATCAAGCGAGGCTGTTTTCTGGTCTCCCCGCTGGAAGGACTCATTTACTTCTCGGCAAACGCGCGGCGATGTAATACAGTTACTGCCGCTGTTCACACCGATACTTCTACACTTGTAAACACCAAAATGCAGCAGCACATCGCGGATGTAAACCTGATAAGTACGTGCGTAAAATGTAAACATTCACGATGCTGTGCTCCAGAAAACCTGTGGCGGTTATTGGCGCCGCATGAATAAAAAAAATAGTGCTGGAAAGCTTAATGATCGGTGTTGGCTTCTTTGAACTGCACATATTTCTGCACATTCAAGAGGAAAACAATAGAACTGACAGCGACTTCTCATAATGTCACGTTCATTTCCATCATGCCACCGTCATCCACCATGCTTCCATCCTGCCACCGTCATCCAGCTTGTTGATCAAGTCATCCACCAAAACATGTTTTGCTCGCCACCATCAGCCAGCATTTTCCACTTAACACCAAAAGAAGCTCGCCACCACCACCACCATCTGCCACCATTTTTTCCACTCTCGCCATCATCAGCCATTATGGCCACCACAGCTTCCACCCCATCCACTATTCTTTCCACCTTGTCCACTATTGTTTCCACCTTATCCACCAAGATTTCCAGCATCCACCAACCCACGATTTTCAATAGGGTCGGATTCGCTTAATCCGCGTTAGACCGGATTGGATTAATCCGGCGTGGCTAGACAAACTCGACTTACTTTGAGCTAAATTATTCCGGATAAGCATTGCTGGATGATCTTAATTCGGATTACCTTAGTAATTAAGCTAAAGCTTAATTAACCATTCTCAATTAGTTAACACTTAACTAGACTTGGCTTCATTAAACTTGGTCACACTTAACATGGCTCACCTAGGCTAAGCTTAACTTGTTCATGCTCAAGTTACAAAATTAAAATTGACGTAATTAGACCTAATTTTTTGCACATAATTCAAGCACATTTCTTGCTTATTGATTGTAAACATGTATTATGCAATATACGTTGGTGACAGTTGTAACTTTTGGTGTAAGTATTGTTTTTGTATATTGATGTACCCACTCCTGCTTGGGCCCTTGTAGGACCTACATAAATAAAAACAAAAAAAAAATTAGTCTAGTTTAGGTAGGCTTCATCACGCTTAACTTAGTGCGTTGCACGCGTTAATCGTAGCTGTTCGAGGCGCTAGGCGACGCGAGATGCCATATGAGGTAGAGGCTGTTCAGGATAATGATAATTTTAAGGCGAAAGCTTTAGATCCCTCATCAAACGCAAAAATTGACCGTCGGCGTTCGCGTCCCGCAACGGTGACGTCAACACGGGGAACGCAAGTTATGGCGTCACAATATGACGTCATCACGACGTCAAAGACCGCCAGAATTCCTACCGTCACATGACGAGGTCGTGTCATGTCACCGCTTTCCACTGCCACGGAGCCAGTGCAAAACTAGGTGAGTGTCAGAAAGTTGCATGCCTCCGATCCTCGAAGCAGTGTGTAAGTTGCAGACAGGGTGGGTGGGGCAGGGGGGGGGTGTGGAAGATCAGTACATCGACTGAAGAAGAGATGGCTTTCGTCTTCGTGGCGTCTTAGGCGACTGCATAAGGGACCATGTTCACTTCGCACGATCTAACGAATGACTTAAGAGCTCCGCTAGAAAACGCGGGCTGCCTAATTTACGGGGGCGCGTGGATACAGGCAAGAATTTGATTTCGGATTTTTAGACATTCAGCACAGTTGTTTTGGTCTTTGGGACCGGGCTGCGTAGAAGCGCATCCCCCTCCTCCAAGGTGAAGTTTGCGTCCATGGCTTCGCACGTGCTGAGGACATACTTCAATGTGGCTGTATCGTACAGGGCGAGCACAGGCCGTTCGCGAAGACTCTCTGAAGCTCTCGTGAAGGAAGCTGGAATTGGATACGATCTGGTCGGAAGTAGTCGAAGGGTCACGGCTTGGGGTCTGTTGAGTTTAGGGTGCGCAGGAGGGTAGACCCTTCGCACTAGGTCCCAAATATCAGCTCACGACTGTGCAGCGGGCCCGCGAGGTGGCCGGCAGTCTCGGCTTGCCGGTCCCTACATGAGACAGATCAGGGTGCGCGGCGCAGTCGCGTTTTGCAAGACCAAATAAAGTTGTTTTCAATTCAATTCAGTTGGTATAATAAAACATTGGCTCCGATTGCAAAATCTTACCTCGGGATTGCAAAGTGGTGGCTCTTTTTATTACGCAATTGCTTTTAAGCGCTAATGGGAATTTTTTATTCTGTATCGCTGGCGGCCAAGCGGTGGATTCGTGATAGAAAGGTATAGTATGAATCTTTGCACAATGTGTGGGCCCGACCGAGATACGGGGCGTGGTCGTCACTAGACAGCAATACACGTACAATTTCGCAGCGCGTATTGCTGAAGGCGTTGACGCGCTAAAGGCAATAGCGCGAGCGTCCACCATGTGGGCTTCGTGCGTGCTTAGTACAAACATTGGCACGTAATTGGTACTGAAGCTGTAGCACTCTTCTGAGCCTTCGAAGCGGCTGCCACACATTCTTCGTGCCAGCCTGATACACCCTGCCAATTCACCTGGCAAGATGGACGAGGATTGCTTAGGTTTCAGAGGGTTTGTTGTATACCGTGACGTCAGCGTCCAGTCTAGAATGTGTAATTTACAATGATTCGCAGCAGGACCTGGCAATGAAAACGCTGAACCGTAGCGTACACAGTACCTTCGGATAGCTGGGCCACCGTCACGTTAGTTTAGACACCTTCAATGCGAATAATTATGAAATCAACGGAAAAGTGCTCCTAATACATTTGTGTAACCCAGCAGAGCTAATTATTGGGCCGCAAATGAATTTGTTCGCAGCCGCACTCAAAGAGGGAATGCTCGTAGCACACCGCCTAGTCGCGCGCGCTGACTCTGCGGTATGTCGTCGGCTACGCTAAAGCAATGCAGGCAGCGCCACCTTTGAAGAGGTAGCGTGGGAGGGAGGAGAACCGAGGAGGAGTCAAAGCGGAGGAGGGGAGCGTCGCTACTTTGCGAAGTTGCAGGGGCTTTAGAGTCAAAGAATGAACAGCACATTTAGTTGAGGCAGACCTTCAAAGACTCCGTGTTCGATGAGGTTTGATTTCAGAGTTTGGCCATGTATTCAAATACATTTACCTGTAACGTAAAGAACAAAGATAAGCACAGAAAAGAAATCATGTTTCCGTTCTACCATTTAAACAAACGACTGCACAATAAAGCAAAGGCTTCGAATGGTGCCGTTTAAATGTCCGCTGCGAATTCCTCACCAGTCAATGTGCAGGATTTCGACGAACTCAGCCTTGATAGACACGTACACAAGAAGAAAAGGTTTGACGAGCAGACACGCTGGTACTAGCCACTATGCAATGGAACAAAGCTTTAATGAGCAAGTTAGGCGTCTAATGGCGGCTGGCTTCCCAGACACCGTCCTGTAGCTGAAACGAAATTCAAGAAGTTAAAAAAAAGAAACAGATGACACATCGCGCGCCCTGGAAAATGACGACCATAGGTGAGTGGAGGTACTTCCTGATATCGACAAGATTTCCCACAATGTCAAACAAGTTTCATCGAAGCGTGACGTACGAGACGTGTTCTCCGCGCCATATAAGCTGCCACGCCTCTGTGAAAACATTGAAGACCGAAAATGAAAGGGTGCTTGCACCACTCGCCATTCCACTAAATTCATCGACTGCATCACAAATGTCGTGCGTCGCACACCACTTTCTTGTCTTAGAATGCACGTAGGGCCGACGGGGCGCTGTGTCAATACACGCTTGAAAGATGATAAATATGTCGCTTCAGGAGGAGGCACAAGCTTGTCGGCTAATTGCAGAGCGTGTGGTTGCTCACCCATTTTAATGATACCGAGATTATTGGTAGGGTAGCCACCAAATGTGAACGAGAAATATTAAAAGCATACCAAGTGCAAACTTATGGACATGATCCGTGTGTAAGTGTAACTTTATCCTTATTACAAAAAGAGGTGAGTTTTTAGAGAAAGGTTATTAGAAGGTGCAAGGCACTGCGTATTTATTTGCACGGTTTTTTAAGGCGCCTGTTGTGGTTTTTTGTCACATGCCCACCGCTCTCACCTCTACGTTATCATGTATAGCGAATGTGAACCTTGGCTTTCTTTCGAGGAGCTGTTATTTAATTAAACCCTTGCTAGTCCCAGCGTGTGTGGTCGTCAAAACTTCTCTTCTTGTGTACGTGCTTTTCAAAGCTGGGTTCGTCGATTTTCCAAGCCATGTACCAACAGGCCCAAGACCAGATTCTTCAAGGTGCAGGTTCAACCAAAAGAATCATCCTCCTGTCCCCTTCTTTTCTCTGTGTTGTGGTTTTTTACGCTTTCTTCAAATATAAAGCACTGGCAGGCGTAGCAACGAACGAATGAATGAATGAGAGAATGAATAAATGGATGAAATAATGGACAGAAAATCCCCTTTTCGAGTTGTATAGGTGATGCTGAAGTGTGGAGATTTATTGTAGGTAGCGGCCTTCCCTCTACATTCCAATGTTCGTGAGCGGCTGGAACCGCCCCACAGGGGATGACCCACCACCACCGAAACGCGAGTTAAGCATTGAATTTTTTGTGAAGTATACAATTCTTTGTACTGGCTTTACATTTTGTTAGGTAGAGGGTCTTTAAATGCGTAAGTTTTTCTGCGCCGACTGAACTGGACAATTATCCGTCCTTCCGTCGTTTTGTCGAGGAAGACGACCATTGCCACCAGGAAATAAGTATATATGAGAAAAGAAACTTTGTTAGTGGTCGCTTTTAAAGAGAGTCCCCACGCTCCGAACGAGAGTATATTAGCCAGTGGTGTAGACATCCACGATTGCAAAATGTCAATAAATGTGAGCCAAATAATTGCGTTGTAGCCAAAGTGCAAGACAAATTTCTAAAAATTCGGCATATCTCACGCATTTTGGTGATCATTGCATGCGAAGCAGTCAGCGAGTGACAACCTATACCGTGTTTTTCCCTTCATCCAAGCGTTACGAGGTGGAACGAGGCCTTTGTGTACATTGAGCAGTTGGCGCTTATCGTGGGTTTGGCAGCGACAACGACTAGACTGGCGTGTGAACGTTTAGTCATGGTCCATCGGAAATCATGTTAGAGAAGACACGTGACTTTTATCGCAACGAAGTGCACACTACGTTGCCAAGATGTGCACTTAAGCAGCGCTCCTCGACGTATTGAAGCAACGCTTAACTATAGCTCTCTGATAGGTGGATAGGCAGCACTCGAACCACAATCGGCGTTGTCCTGACACCACGTCTGTATACGGTCTGCTTCCGAAGCAGCTTCAGAAAGCAGTCTGTTTTCGAACCACTAGAGTGGCTCAGTGGTAGAATACTTCACAGTGATACAGCATGATTTGGTTCGATTCCAGATGCGATTTTTATCGTGTTTCCATCAGCATTTTTCACTCAATCACTACGAAGGCATTCTAACATCATGAATACAGGTGCCTCTTACTACTACTTACCTCCAGGCAAAAAAACCTGTAGGCTTAGGAAAAAGGTTCAGCTTACACTGAGGACGACGCAGCGAGCGATGGAAAGGAAAATGATAGGTGTAACCTTAAGGGACTAGAAGAAAGCAGAGTGTGTCAGGGAAAAAACGGGTGTTAAAGGCCAACTCCGGCGAATTTTTGTCCATGTCAAAGTAATGGTGTTTTTATGTTCCTGAGACGCTCCTGTTACGGGCCCGATAGCAGAAATACTCGGCAAATTGGAGAATAATTTTAAAAAAGTAAAAAAGCGCAACACCGAAACCGAAACCCAACCGAGTGTACTGTCTACGTATGACGTAGACGTTGTTACGAACGAACCGGAAGTCGTGCAAGGCATGCCGGTCACGCCGGCGCGGAGTATGAAAACTGTGACAGCCGGGACGACCAGCGAAGCGCCGGCCAAACCAACGCTGTCTGTCGCCTTGTGCACAGCAAACGCTCGCTATAGCGGCATAAGCGCCGAAGTTAGCGGTGCCCTCGGCTGCGTCACTTCCGCCGCCTTGCCAATACTGACGTCACAGACGCAATGTTGCCAATAATTGTGGGAAGCCAGGAGGGCGTTTGCAGACAATCTTTAAAATTCATTTGCAAACAATCTGCGCAATTCTCAAGCCTGTAATTTGGCATAAATGACGGAAACGTGCAAAGGAACGTACCCAGCGAATATCATTGAGATCCATCGACCTCGAAAAATCGCCGGAGTTGGCCTTTAAGGACTTCTGAGTCGAAGTCAAGAAGAAATTGACATGGACCGGGCATGTAGCGTGTAGGCAAGATAACCGCTGGTCATCATCAGCCTGTCTACGCCCACTGCAGGGCAAAGGCCTCTCCCATGTTCCGCCAATCAACCCGGTCCTGTGCTTTCTGTTGCCACGTTATACCTACAAACTTCTTAATCTCATCTACCCACCTAATTTTCTGTCTTCCCCTCACGCGGTTTTGACCCTCTCTTGGAATCCAGTCAGTTACCCTTAATGACCACCGGTTATCCTGCCGACGTGCTACGTGGCCGGCCCATATCCATTTCTTCTCTTAATTTCAACTAGTATTCCTATACCCCCGTTTGTTCCCTGACCCACTCTGCTTCTTCCTGTCTCGTAAGGTTACAGCTATCATTTTCCTTTCCATCGCTCGCTGCGTTCGTCCTCAATTTAAGTTGAACCTCTTTGTAAGTCTTCCAGGTTTCTGCGCCGTAGGTAGTACCGGTAAGATGCAGCTGTTATATACCTTCCTCTTGAGAGATAGTGGTAGACTACCATTCATGACTTGATACTGCTTCCGAATGAGCCCATCCCATCCTTATTCTTCTAGTTATTTCACTCTCATGGTTCGGCTCCGCGGTTACTACCTGTCCTAAGTAGACGTACTCCTTTACAACTTCCAGCGTCTCGCACCCTATCGCGAAGCGCTGTTCTCTGCCAAGATTGTTCCACATTACTTTAGTTTATGCATATTAATTTTCAGACCTACTCTTCTACTTTCCGTATCCAGTCAGTAATCATGAGCTGTAATTCGTCTCCCGCGTTACTCATCAAGCAATGTCATCAGCGAAGCGCAGGTTACTGAGATTACTCTCCATTAACTCTATCCCTAATTCTTCCCAATCTAGGGCCTGAAAACCTCCTGTAAACACGCGGTGAATAGCATTGGAGAGATCGTGTCTCCCCTGTCGTACGCCCTTCTTTATTGGGGATTCTGTCGCTTTCTTTATGAAGGACTTAGTGGCTGTGGATGCGCTGTAGATTTCTACGAAGAGAAAACTGTGCATAGGCAAAAATCAGATGTATGCGTTAAGGGACAAGGATGGCAAGGTCACAACCAATATGGATAGAATAGTTGAGATAGCGGAAGAGTTCTACAGAGATCTGTACAGCAGCCGAGACAGTCAGGATGATAACGTAAGAAGCAGTAATATCCCAGAGGAATCTGACATCCCACCAGTATTAACAGGAGAAGTAACGAAAGCCCTAAAGGGAATGAAAAGAGGCAAAGCCGCTGGTGAGGATCAGGTAACATCAGACCTGTTGAAAGACGGTGGAGATATTATGTTAGAGAAACTGGCCACCCTGTATACGAAGTGTCTCTCGACAGGGAGGATACCAGAATCTTGGAAGAATGCCAACATCATCTTGATCCATAAGAAAGGGGACGTCAAGGACCTGAAAAATGACAGGCCCATCAGCTTACTGTCCGTTGTCTACAAGCTATTCACAAAAGTAATTGCTAACAGAATTAATACGACATTAGAGTTTAATCAACCAAGGGACCAGGCAGGATTTCGTACAGGCTTCTCAACAATAGACCATATTCATACTATCAATCAGGTGATAGAGAAATGCGCGGAATACAACCAACCCCTATACATAGCCTTCATAGATTACGAGAAGGCATTTGATTCGGTGGAGACATCAGCAGTCATGCAAGCACTGCGGAATCAGGGCATCGACGAAGCTATATAAACCGCTGGTAATTAACAGTAACTGACTGGATTCCAAGAGAGGCAAGCGCGCAAGAGGAGGCTGGAAATAGGAGGGCAGGAAGGCAAGATGAGACTAAGAAGTCTCCAGGGATAACGGAGTGCCGCAAGCACAGAACCGGGTAAATTTGTGACAAACAGGGAGAGGCCCTGGCTTTGCAATGGGCGTAGTCAGGCTGATTGATTGTGATGATGATAGTCCATTCCCAACCAAATCGATAGCAAGATCTGTTCGATTGTATTCGCTATTTACAACCTGCCTACGGGTGCGAATTTTATTAGCAACGAGACGATCTTTAGAGTTCGCTTTTGAGTGCCATATGTCGCAATAAGCCTATAATTTTTATTTACCTTAATGTGCAATGTAATATTTATTTGACTGAAAAGAAACTTTTTTCAAGGTCAAGTTTTCAACCTGACGTTGTCTGGACAATGTGGACTAATCGAATACACCTGCGCTACACTCGTCAATATAATGTAAATCAAGTAATGGTTGTCTAACGTGAATGCTTCATGATTAAAACACAACCTCTCGTCTATGTGAGCGGTCAGCTACCTGCATTAAGTGCATTTATAACATCTATAATATTCATTAACATCTAATATACAAAAGCTCACAAGGTCCCGTATGCAGTCACCCTAAGACGACTAGAAGGCCAAAGCTGTCTTTTTTCCCTTCTCAGTCGATGTATCGGTTCTGCCCCGCCACCCTCTGAAATCTTTCTGCACCTAACGTGGTTTTCCACTGCCTCCGTGATCGGCCCACTATTGACCAAGCTATGATGTCATGTGATGACGTCACCGCGTGACGTCGCTGTGACGCTCCAAATTTTCGCGACCTGTAACCTAATGATATCGTCATACGGAGACGTCATTCACGCTATGCTGATTTTTAAACGCGAATGCATTTCTTAGTCGGGGCGTGTCAGGCGTCTGTCGGTGTCCGTGCGCCGGCAGGTGTTATCGCTCTACTCTCACTCCCTCTCTCCATAGCAACAGCTGCGGGCGCGCATATCCTCGCCCCTAGCAACCGGAGCAGGTGGTGTGGGCGGAGTAGTGGAGAGTGAGTGGAGAGGAGGAGTGCGCTCTGGCGTGTGAGGGCGCTCGTATCGCGGGAGCTCGGGGAGCTCCCGAGTGTGTGGAGAGAGTGTAGGAGAGGGTAGGTGCAGTGCTTCGCCGCTCCTTCTCTCGCCGTTCGCCTCGCTCTCCTCCCGCGCCCCACTTTCCCGTCTGCTCGCTCGCACGTATATATAAATGGAGTTAAGTGATTTACTACGCCGTGTACTCTCGGCGCAAGAAATGCATTCGCATTTCCTCATGATTCCCTTCGGGGAGGTGGGGGCATTTTTTGCATAACTCATGCTACGCTGACCATGCGGGGCGCCGGTCAGTTTTAGCATTTGATGGGGCATTTAAGGGTTTTCACCGGTATTATTTTTTGGAGTTTGCCGGCCCGAACCAGTTATGAGAGACACCGTAATGGAGGGCTCTGGAAATGTTGACCATATGGGGTTCTTAAGTGTGTGCCTAATCTGAGACTCGGATACATGCAGCGCTACTTGGACGAACACTGGAGACACAAAAAACGAGACGAGCGCCAACATAACACTGACTTTATTTGCACTTCGAGAGGCCTCTTTGTATGCACCAACCAGCCTATGTCAACCAATCCACAGATGAGCAAGATAAACGACGATGAGAAGGGACACATTGATGCTGTAAGCAAAAAGAACCAAATAGTGCACACAAAAAAAATTGCATGGCTACAAGTACGAAATGCCAACGTATATGCGCATCTATATCCACAAAAGCCAACTGATTTTTTAATACAAGATGGCACAAAGAATTACACTTCAGAAAACGCTTCCCACAAAACCAAAACTGAACTCGCGCAGGGCGTGAAATATCTAACGTGTCTTGGTAAAGAGTGAAGTAGGTATCTCAAAGAACAATGACCAACAAACGACGGAAAAAGCAGGTGAGGATGAACCACTCAAATGACAACCTAGAGATCAGAAACCGGCGTCACTTAGTGAAACGAACAGCCTGCTTGCGCTCTTATCGAAACCGAGCAATACAAACCAAAAGCACACAAAATTAATAAAAGATAACTATGAACGGAGCAAGATAATTCAGAACAACCTCTCGCCGGGGTGACAACTACTAACTGTGAAAACCGAACTATTTACCTTATTTGTGTCATGGAAAAAAGGGTCAAGATGAAACAAAGGAGCAACAAAAACACGGAAGTCTATGTCCACGGAGCACGGAAGTCCAGAAGTCTATGTCCTTAATCTAAGAACATGGACTTCTGGCAATATGCCTCCATCTAAATGCGGTCGCCGCTGCCGGGATCATTCATTATTATCTTCATCTTAATGCACCAGATGACCGAAACTTAACGTAAAGTATCCCCAGATCAACCAAACCTTCCCAAACGCTGTGACTTAGTACCGGCAAAGACACTTTGATGGAAGACGAAAGGACCCCTAAACCTCCCAGAGGTAGAAATTCAGTTGTGTTGTTGCAGTTGTGCACGAGTCTACAACAAATACGTAGTCGTGAGAATATTTCCAAATGGTAACATAATAGCGGAGTTACACGCATTTGATGATACAAAAGGGGCCCTCACTCATTTGGCTCTTTCCTTCGACACGCTCTGTTCGCCTGACCGGGTGCTCCTCCTCGCCATGCGAAGAGGGAGAGTAGCGAGCGCGCGTAACTGCGTACAGACAAACAAGTTCTTTTTGTGGACGACATGAGCGCACCACAATGTTGACGTCACGGCGAACGCTGAGGTGGTGAGGATTGCCGAAAGAATTGGAGAGAAGAGAAGTTTGCTTCAATCTTGTGGGGCGCCCGCTGCTCTTACCGGTGCCGCGTTTGGCATTGTTGATCATGAAGCCATTCTGAACGAAATGCACGCGTTTACTTGAAATGTAAAAAAAATATCGGAGGTGGTTTTCCGGCCCTTTAGTGTAGTCCAAAATGTCGCACCACTGTAGTTTAACCCCGTGAGTAGTCGAAATACTCAAGTCTAGGGTTTTCTACTCCGGTGGTATTATTTGTGTAGGAGCTGTAAACATTTCTGTTGGCAAGTGCCTTGAACAGTTGTGCCAAAAAGCCGGAACCACTTACTGCTCCCCGCAGTAGAGTACATAGAGTACTCAAAGTCATTTCCCGTTTGCTTTAATCACTTTTTACGTAGTTCGGTGGCTTTCATAA
Source organism: Rhipicephalus sanguineus (assembly GCF_013339695.2). Taxonomy (NCBI): domain Eukaryota; kingdom Metazoa; phylum Arthropoda; class Arachnida; order Ixodida; family Ixodidae; genus Rhipicephalus; species Rhipicephalus sanguineus. The sequence goes on along the minus strand of NC_051183.1, from coordinate 132,018,843 downwards.
ATCACAACTTATCACTCTGCCGACGGCAGAATACTCAGCACTCTAGTACCTCTGCCACGCTGGCAAACTTAGTGCCATTTCGAGCGAGTGCACTAACGAGCACACAGTGTAATTCGTCAAACATGTTACAGCAGAGCGGTTAAGGGAAATCCTGCTTTATTGTGGCGTCCATCCACGAACAGAAATCAAAACACGTGACCTCATCCGACGAAGCAATCCCGTCACGTAATGACGCCATCTCTTTAGATCGTCGGTTGTCCAAAGTTGGGTTGATCCCGGAGGCCGTGTAACCGGTGATGGGCCGGTCTCGGAGGCTGGGTAGAAACACATGTACAGTATGCCTTTCGTACGCGTTCTGCCGCCGTCGGTCGAGACTGGGTGCTGCGTTGAAGTGGTCGTGCGCGGCAAGTATGGTGTGATCGCCCGATGGGACGCTGTGCTTGTGAAGGACGCCGACGAGAACAGGCCGCGGCGAAAGTGCGCCCGTCAGCTCCCACTGGCCCATGCACCTTCACAGAGTGAAATGGCGCCGACGCAAACCGTCCACCCTTTATTAAATGCGAAGCATTTCTTAGCGAACATCAGGCACTTTGGGCGTTTCTATCTATCTATCTATCTATCTATCTATCTATCTATCTATCTATCTATCTATCTATCTATCTATCGCCGCCTACGTCTGCGCGCTCTCCCGGTCGTCTCCACAGGTTGTAATATACCAAAATTTGCCTAGCCTAGGATGAGTGTATTACGAACACGATTCACTAATGATGACGTGAATAAAGCAAATACCTGCCGCGTACGTTATGAAACCCTTTCACTCATTCACGTGTGGCATATACCTGCAAACGAGAGTTTATGTTATGCGGCTATGTGCCACAGGTGATAAGAGAGTCTCAATCAACGCAGTAACTGCAAACATACATATTTATACAGAAAGAAAGTGATAATAATAGTAATTGTTGGGGTTTTCCGTCCCAAAACCACGATATGATCATGAGAGACGCCATAGTGAAGAGCTCCGCAAATTTTGACCATCTGGTATTCCTTAACCTGCTCTGACATCCCCCGCTCACAATACACGGGCCTCTATCTTTTCGCCTCCATCGAAATGCGAGCGCCGCGGCCGAGATCGAACAAGCGACCTTCGGCGAGCAGCCGAGAACCGTAACCACTACACCACAGCGGCGGACGCAAGGAAAATTTGGGAGCTGAAGACAGAACAACCCTGGAACACGCTGGGCTACCATCCACTCGTCTAAGTCGTCCACAACGTCGACCACGCGGATTACGCGAAAACCGGGGTCAATATTTCGTACAATAACTCTGCCGATAGCACCATGTTCCTCAGAATTACCGGTGATGTCAGCATTAGTTTAGCAAAACCCAACAACGCATGGTTCTGAGACGGCTTGAATGTGGACAGGGCATCACAAGACCTCGGTGCCACGTCCAGGACAGAAGGCGTCATAGATCCTTTCTTCGTAATAGCCATCCGCGGTCTCCAGCAGCTCTACTATACCTCGCACTTCACAACACTTAGACCGTTCGTAGCCGCGATCACGAACGGATCCGATAACAAGTACTGTCCAGCTGCTGGTGCTCACTGATCACGGTGACGATGACCTTACTCAAGAACTGCCAAAAACCCCTTCCACATATACACAGGGGTTCGTGAAACGTGCGCGTGTTCTGCGTCATAACAAATAAGTATAATCATAACAGCTGTAACTTAACTCTAACAACTGTAACTGTGACTGTAACGTACGTGCAGTGCGCCTGCGCGTGCCACTCGGCAGCGTAAATATCTAGGGAGAATTTTCTGAATGAAGCTTTGTTGCGCGTAGCGTCTGTCCTCTGTGTTCCTTCTTTGTCCTATTCGAACCCGTGCTATCCAGTATTGAACAACATAAGCAATACATATCACCTTACTGCGTTTAGTGTTGGTAACACCTATGTTGGCATCGTTAAGCAACTGTAAAACCAGTGGATAAATAATACATAGGGACTCTTCAAAATATGTGTGCGCGTATAGCCTTTGCACATTTCTCTAGCGTCATTCCGTAACGTTTCGCTCAATGTGAATTATTGCGGCACAGTCACCTTCCTGCACATGCTTCGTAGAAAGGTGGCGCATGCACAGCCACCTTCCTACTATGAACTCAATCTGGATTAGTTTGGAACGTGTAGTAGCGAGCGCTGTTGATCACCATCAAGAAATGCGATCCGTTTTGAGCCTTATCGAGATCAAAAGTGCATTTGTGACACCCGCATTCAACAGATCCTTGTGGACTTAACTGCGTTTCAGAGAAAATATAAAAGATTCACAATACTACGCACTCGAATATGCCGAAGCAGTTTGCTGTCCCTGTGTTGAAAAAATGTAGGGTGCCTGCCTATCACGGCACGGCGCCACTTATAAAATCAATGTTTGCGGTGGTGCCATAGTTCCTCATTGGTTGCATGGTAAAAAACTATGCATCTGGGAGATGACGACACGCCAGCTGTCGGTGTCATGAAAATGTGCCGCGCCGACTTGCACGGTGCTGTCCCGTCGATGCTGACACGTCTGCTTTTAGCTACCTTTCCAGGGCCCCAGAAGTCAGTCATGGCAAACGCCTCATCTATTTTTTCAATGCCAGTGCAAGCGCTCGCTCTTCAATGGCAGCCGTCGATCCGCATTAGTTCAGGGAGTTTCCATGGTGCGACGCCACATAAGGGGTACGGCTGCTTGCGTCACACGTGCGTCTGAGCGCGCAACGTTTGAAGCTGTGGTAGACGCGCCGTCCTTCTCCTATATCACGCGTATTTAAGATTTTTTAGGGGCGAAGCTCCTTAAGGCGGCACCCGTTCGTCCCTCGTAATCGTCGTCATCGTAGTAGTGCGTAACAAGTCTTTTTAACAAGTGCGTAACAAGTCGCCATTTCTTTTTTTTTTTGCTTCATCTTTTCTTTTTTGGTGACGTCATATCGCGGCATAACGAGTGGGGTGATCGGAGATCTCTGTTCTGCGCCGTTCGTTCTGTACCCATTCTGGCGGCGTACTCGATTGGCCGAAGCCGGAAAAAAGCACGTCCCTGAGGGGCATAGCCATTTTTCTTTTTGCCTGATCATTTATTTTTTGGTGACGTCATACCGCGTCATCACGAGCATGTCATCTGCTACAAACGAACGGAGCACGAGACCGTTCGCACGTGTTCTCTCGAGCGAACAAACGGCTTCGCACGGCATGATGCGGCGGTTGCGGCTGCCGCAACAGCTGATTTTGAGAAAATGGCGCTTGAGACGTGTGCTTCCCTTGCGGTTGGAGGTGCTAGAGCGTTTGAAGACATGAGCGAGTGCGGCGTCGCTTTCTGTTCTCGAAACGAACAGTGCAAAAAAAATGAACGGGCCTACCACTGGGCTGTGGTCTTACGCGCAGAAACTTCTTAGTTCAAAAGCGCTACCAGCTACTCCCACGTGTCGTCCCGGTCCTCACTCGTGAACGACGGCCCCAGTGGGCACGACGGCGTAGGTATCTGTGGGTGCTTTTTTATAAAAGCCAGCAGAAGCTCTTTTTGACGATTCGACACCCGGGAGCCAAGCCAGACATTCCGGTGGGACGACATCTTGAAAAACTGCGCCAACCGCTACTTTTCTCTTTTTTTTCGCATGCGCGACTTCACATAGCGAGCACGTTAGAAAAACTAACACCAATGAATATCAGCGCTCAAACCAATTGCTCTTTCAGAAACTGTTTGAGGTTGAAAAGAAAAACAATATCTTTTCGTGTAATAACTGTATTTACTAGAAGGCGAGAAACACTTCGTTTTGAAATATACGGTCCCCTTGCCGAGGACAAACGATGAGCGTCTACTTCCGGAAAGCTCGCCGCTCACCGCTTGACGATTGGCTGTCCTCTTCCTCTCGGCGGAAGAGAGCTGCGGACTGCCCACTTTTGTGACGTAACAGCGCCAGAACGAACGCGGAACGAACAGAGATCTCTGATCCCCCCCTCAGGCTATAACTAGACGAAATATTCGTGGTTTTCGCGAAGTTGTGTCTTCTTTTTGACATCTTGAATGCAGTGTTTTCAATAGAACATTTGAGTGGAATTACGCGAAAAACATATATAAAGATCTTGTAGAAGTTATGCTACCCGTGCCAATGTATCGCGCAGTCTATGAAATCGGATCCGAAGAGGGTAAAGAAAGAGGGTAAAGAAGATTCCATTAAGGGCGTCAACAAATTCATTGTTCTTTCAACTACATAGCAACACACTTATTGTCAAGCCTTCACTAGAGCAAAAAGGACTCTTCGTGCGCTAGAGTATAAATTGTATATTATGCGACAAACCAGAAACGCTAAAACACATATAAACGATAACGAGTCTCGTTATGGGGCATTCTTCAACGCATTTTAAAGAAACAATTACCTGTTACTCCCAATGGTATTCGCTTCCTTCCCACAAATACAACAGGTTCATCCTATGACATGGCTATGCTGGCATGCATGCTCGTTCCGCTATATAGCTTTTTCATCGAATATGCATTATATTTAAGAGAAACCTATGGAGTTCAGGAAGAAGCTCCAATATGGATGTCTGTGTTAGATTATCTCGTTTCATTGAAGCGGTATTATTGGTTGGAGAGGTTGACCTTTTTAAATAGCACCGTCTTTGTTACGCGTGTTGTCTGAATTTTGTGTGTTGAATATGTGTGTTTGCGACATGAAATTGAAAACTATGAGTCAGTCTGAGGCATGCAGAGTCGGCGTGTTGTTGTGTGGTTCAGTGTACAAACTGCGCAGCGCAGAGAGATTCCCGCGTGTCGGCGCCGCAAAGAGCAGACGCGGAAGGCCCCGCTCTGGGAAAGAAAGGCGACTCTGTGGTGACGCCGTCAAAGCGCAGGGCCGCCAAAGCCGCCTCCTTGCTTGTAACAAAAGGGAGGAGATAGGAGCTGAACGGGAAGACCGTCGCGCCGGTGGGACGACCGCGACACACGGCCGCCTGGTTTCAGTTATCGTTTAGCATCCGCATGCACCCCTTTGACCGTTTACCTGCGCTGCCGTTCCGAGAACCTGCTGCTAACAAGAAACACGTGTCGGCGCCGCAAAAGGGAACGCGAGGAATTGGTCTTGCGACCGCTTGGCCGGATGCGACCGGGGGATGTCTTTGTGTACAATCGCTGTCTGGTCGTAATTACGGAACTCGGAGCGTTCAGGTGAACCGGCCCCCAGCTGCATGGAATGACCGAGTGTCATTAGACTGGCGAGCAACGCACTATCGCGTACACATTTCACCAGTGGCCAGGGCCTGGGAAATTTCTGGCTGCTTGTGTGGCGGCTTCTTGAAAGAGACGTTGGTACGCGGGCCGGTTGAGCCCGAGCCGAGCTTTCGGCGCTGGCGGACGACAGGGGCATGCTCAGACTATAACGTAGGGGAGAGTGAGATGACACGTGTTGCGCAGTGAACCTATCCCCTCGCGTGTTGTAGATTGTGTCGTACGTTAGACCAATGCCGTGTCTGTCATGAAAGTGTTTGTGCCATTGGTTGTGGTGATGCCAACCCCCAAGTGTGATTGGTTTGTTGAGGGACTCTTTGTCTAACTGAACGTTGAAAAGAGGCTGTTTTGGATGTGAGAGGGGAGCGGAGGTTCGGGCTTGGACCCGGGCAGACGCCTGAGCGTGGCAATAAAGCGTCTCTTCACTGGACAACGGCTCTTCCTTCGCGCTGCCACCGTGCACTCGAGTCATCGAGGGGCGCCGATTCGAACCTCAAACACCTTCCCTCCTTAGCTAGTGTTGAAGCTAGCAGAGGATAGTAGGGAAAGGAAATTAACTCTATGCATAATAAAGAAGAAAAAATTTGGCGATAGCTCGGTGGGCTACCAGCCCGCCAGCCATCGTCGCGGACCTAGAGTCCATGGGTTCCACTCCTGTGAGCGGTACTTTTTCTAATAGTTTTCTTTTCCTTTCCGTCAGATGGCGTTAATCTTGCTCACGTATTTCCGGGATGCAAAAGCGTCATGAAAGTCTCGGTGGACCCCGGCATAAAACACTTTCGTGTTAAAAGACGCGACTTTATGACGCGTGCAACAACGCAAAGGGACAACGCATCAAGTAAAACAAGGAGAAATATCTCACCGATGCGAACTGTGTCCTATCCCAATAAGCTAAACGTAGGAAAAACATTACACCATCTCCCGCGCTAAAAGAAACCATGTGTGGATGCGAAGCAGCGGGGAGATATGGTTCGCTTGAACGGTAGATGATGTAGTTTTTTTTAAGACCTGGCTCACTAGGTCTTTAAGGTGGGGCGACCTCCCGCGCCGTAAGCTGCATCCATCCATTCAAAGCGTCGTGGAACGCGAAGAGGAACGTTACGTGCGTCGTGTCTTCCCCCTAGCCTGGCCGTTCATTCTCACAGGGCGAGCGGGGAAAGCGGTCGACAGGTGCGCATGTGGGGAGGACCGTAGGAGCGGAGAGAGAGGGGGAGGGGAAACGCATGCGCTGGCGCTCATCGCGGTGTTGCAGCATCTCCCGCTAAAGGAAACCATGAGTGGAGAGGGGAGGCGATAGTGGAGGAGTGGAGAGGGGTGAGGGGGAGTGGAGAGGGTTTGCGCATGCGCAGTAAGTGTGGTCCGGGCGCACATCACCGAATAGAACTCCGCCACAAGATGCTTCGCATCTTATAAAAGGAGTTTTTTTTTTCTTTTGCATTTGACGCTGAATATAAATACACAATATGGGACTGCACTCATGAGCAGTAGCCTTCGCTTCGTTGACAAGAAAAGTTTTCCGCAAGTGAATCGTAGAGAAAGAAAAATAAGTTAAGAGAGGACACTCCGCGAAATCTGGCCTCAGGAAGTACGTCACGAGTACGTAACGAACTAATGCTCTCACCAAACGCCAGAGGACGCAAGCGCGAAAAAAAAAGTTGTCATCAATCCAACAGAATTGTTTTTACAAAACAATAATTATATGCCCTTAGCGGCGGAACATGGGAGAGGCCTTTGCCCTGCAGTGGGCGTAGACAGGCTGATGATGATGATGATGATGATGATGAATTCTATGCCCAAATTTGGCATGTTCTTTATACATAAAAACAATTTATTCAACACACCTTACGTGGTTATTTTTATTCAGCCGTACTGTCATAAACACCATCTCCCAGCGGAGAGCCCACGCATGACAGCGAGAAGGTTTCGTCCACGTCGGCTGCGTCGGTGTTTTCGTGAGTGAGACAACCGGTGAGGCACGTTTTCAAGCAAAGCTTGTAGAATGCCATGTTGGGCTAGTTGGGCCATTTATTCAGAAAAAGGTTACAACTGCGCGAATAAGACACCATGTATGAAACATAGAGACACGCACACACACACACGTGCGCTTCGTGTGCTTGCGTGTTTCTATGTTTCTTACGTGGCGTCTTACTCGAGCAGTTGAAACCTTTTTCTGACGGTTGTAAGGACGGCGAGGTTCGCTAAAAAAACAGTTTGAGGCTCTATGCGGCAGCTAGACGTGAACATTGTGCAACGTATGCGTCAAGCCGAGGCGACACGCGCTGCGTCTGGCACCGACGCGAGCGTCTGTGCGCTGAGCTCGGTGAGAAACGTTGAGGAGCGTTCGCTGGGCATCGCATGCTTCACGACGCGTTTCCCGAAGCCTCGGACCACGAATAAATCCTGGCTTTTCTTGTATGTTGTGTCGTGTGGTTTCTGTGCGCTCTTTTTTTTTTCTGTGCATTATTTCGTTTAATCCTAGTCGTGACTCGCGATTTCATTGCTATGTGTATTTCACTTCTTCCGCCTTCAACCTTGTGCGCTGTGTTTTTGCCAGAGATCCTTACGCCCCAGTGTATCATACTTCACTAGCTTCTTCCAACTCTAGCGATGTGTGCATTGTCTGTGATCTCTCTGTATTTGTTACAATGTTTGTTACAATTTATATGTAAGCCGAGATGCATTTGTTGTCTACCTTACATTTCTGTGCGATGCTGTTCTCATTTCGCGCTTTTTACATGCTAGCCTCTACTTTGCATTGGAATAAAAACATTGCGGATACTCTGTCTCTTTGATTGATACATAGATGGACCGCTTGTTCGAAAAGAAAAACACAAGCGCGATGAATAAAGCCGTAGTGAAATATGATTACCTGCATCACTTTCTATTATAACCTAATCGAAATAAAAATTACGTCACGACCTCACTTCGCACGAACCATTAAACTAGACGAAACAGGGAATCGCTAAATCACAACGACAAACAATAGCTTTGCCATTTCGGCAAAGACAAGTGGTCTGAGATCATTAACTTTCGCCATAGCCAAACGTCGGTTACGCAGAGTAATTCAAGTTTCGCGCCAGTGAAACCGAAACAGGAAGCGCAGGCCACTTGCTCTCACCAACCACCAGGTGCGCTAGGGTCGATTGGGCCGCTGGGGTCTATGGGAGTGTCCACTCTTAACTTTTTTTTCTTTCTCTATGAGTGAATTAAATGGGGACGCGGGGGTGGAGCGTCAATGGAGCCAAATTCAAAACGACACCCCTAGCTTAGGTCAATCTTGAAAGCCTACATGCTCGGTCGAGTTTCAATTCGGAGTTTGGTTAACTATATGAATAGTTTTACATGTAACCTGCAGAATTGTAATTACTGCAAGAAAATAAATCAAGTTTCTCTTCCATCCTTTAGGCAATCTTCTACAAAACAGATCAATCGCTCAAACGTTGCAGCATAAATGTATTCTACGAGTTCCTATGTCACCAGTCAAGGGGGAGGTTCAACAAAAAGAAGCACTGCTAGCCACAGCAGTGAATAAATGAATGAACGAGTGAATGAAATGAAAATGTACTCCGGAATCTCCTTTTGAAGTTGTCTAGTGGCGAATTCCACTGGGAGATCCGGAGCGGCCGCCGAAATCCTCGAGCGAGCATTCGCATTGCAGTGCAGGGCTGGGCAAAGATACTTTGAAATTGTATCGCGATACGATTCAAGATATTCAGGCAAGAAGTACTGGAGATACAGATACAAGATACTGCCGCAATGATTGTATCCCATACGATACTTGGTAAATGTATCTTAAAATACTTCGATACATTCTCTAATTTGTTATTATAGATACATGTAATGTAGCAGCGAACGCGTATGCACGAAAATGTCTTCGTGAAAATTTCCTAACAGTGACCTATTTTGTTTCACTTAAATGTCTGTTAGTATCCAAAGGTTGTGCCCTTCTTGCTCAAAGTACATTAGTTTCCTTCCAAAACAATTTAGTGCGGTTTGGCTTAGCTTCTTCACAGGACAACTCTTTATACAGTTCGCTGACAGCGGTTCTTGCTTATGATTTTTACAATTAATGGGAGTCGCTGCTCAGCTTGCCGACCAGCTAGCGGGTTGCCGTTTAATCACAATAACTTCTATAGCAAGCCTTTGAACGGCGGCGCAAATACCGGTGTAGACTTTACCTTGTCCGTAAAAGACAGCTTGCACAATATCGTATATCTGGACAGGTGTACATCAGCAACAACGCTCGTAGCGACTATTTTTTGGGGGGAGGGGGCAGAGACGCATGGTGTATACTAGGGGTTTGAGACCGTTCGATAGCGGCCCCGCCCGCACACATGACCATCTTCGTCCCAATTCTTTATTTTCTAGATAGGTATGTTCGTGCTACACAGACATGACAGGTCTCAAGCTTTCCTTTCGCGAGGAACATGTGGTCACGATGTGCTCAAACATAACCGTGGAACAAACACTATATTTCAGAATCTGCGTCCAGAATTCACTCGTTGCGCACATCGGTATCGATGTTTTTGTAATCCTGACTCCAAATTCCCTTCAGAAATGACCTAAATATGAGACGTGGGAAAGGATTCCTTTCGAATGGCAACGTCATTTTGTTCAAACTATCTCCCACCATCTTCACTGTCCCGGCGCTTCGAACTAAATTTCGCGACTGTGGCCCGCTAGCTATAAGCTGAGTTTGAGACCCCTGGTGTATACGTAGATGACGTAAAAGAGCAATGAATTTTCATATTCTACTTATCTGCTGGCGTGTAGGGTTCTTTGTTGATATCCCGAGTAACGTGTAATCTTTTAGCAATTTTTCTTCAACGAGAAAACATGTGCAACACAGAGACGTCTCAGACGTATTGCGTAGCTGCACAAAGCGTCGGAGGACACCGCCATTATTCGCGCTATTGCCGCTTATAGATCCCATTAGGCGGGGATTAGTAATACGAAAAATATTTAAGAAGTCCTAAAACAGGAATACTAATATAAGTAAAATAGAGAGGTGGTTCTGTATCAAACATTCACATTGAATGAGTACAGAAACAATACAGACGGCGCCCTTAATACCTATGAGCATGAAGTATCGTCAACTTACCTATTAAGACAATAGAATGTTCAGTGCCTATAGGAAATTGCCTGAAACGGCTCGTTGGGACGCTCATGAGTAAAACGGAGCATTCAGTAAAACAACGTTCCTCGAATCGGCTTCCTAGCATCTTTAAGATGGCTCCTAATGATTTCCATTATTATAATGCAAACTCGGTTTCGCTATTTTCCTAAGCCATAAGCAGAATGCTTCGTACTGTAACTGAAGGGACGCCAGATACTTATATATTTGTTTTCAAAATCACCTTGGCAACGTGTAAATGGGTAAACAGTAGTAGAAATATGAAGCAGACAGAAGAATAAAGCAGAGATCTTATTTTGGGAGTGCTTTACAAACGACATACTGAAGTGACCAGACCAGCAAAACAGTACAGAGACCTATGTGATGTATGGGATGCGAAATGACAGCAAAAAAGCAGTTGTGCTAATATTCAAGTTATGATTTCATCAATACTTTAAATAAACGTAGCAGGACGTGAAAAATACGGTACGCCAAGTTATTTTCTGTTAGGTAAACGCTTGCTCTATTAGATCTAGCATCAGTACTAGTGGTGGTGTAGTTGCTTGATATCTTATTTGCATATAAGTGAATTCATTGTACGCAAGTAAAGCTTTACATCCACGAGATCCTTCAAATCGCTGATACGTAAAATTCACGATACACAAAGCAACCCCATTCTTGCACGCATCACATTTCGTTACGGAGCAAGACGCAAGAGAATCTTCAATAACGACACTGTAGCAACATCAGAATTTGCGCGACAGACGCTGCGCAGGACAGTGGCTTTGAGCAAGTGTCGCGGCACTTGCTCAATCGACAAAACAAATGTACGTGGGCTGGGCGTAGACGTCCGCGTGCTTGTCTTCCTCATCTTCTGTCCGCACTGGAGGACTCTGGCGGAAAAATAAAATTGCGTCACCGCCCTTACACTTGATCAGATGGCTTAGTGGCACCAGCACCAGCTTGAGAAGCGGAGCTCGGCCAGTAATTATTGTTTCGCACGGTTGTGCTGCGATTGAAGTATCTTGTATCTTAAGATACATGATACAATATCGAATGAATCAGAAATACAGATACTCATCTTTCGAGACGTATCGCGATACAGATACAAGATACCGATAGAGTATCTAAGATAGTATCTAAGTTTATACTTGGAAGGGCAGCGCTAGTACCGTATTTTTCACGTCCTGCTACATCTATTCAAAGTATTGATGAAATCATAACTTGATTATTAGCACAGAGTTGCTAGAGCGCTTCCGTCTGTGTGTCCGTGTTTCTTCCTCTAGTCCGTGTCTACTAGCGCTACTCTTCCAAGTATGAATTTCCAACTCGCCCAAGAAACAGCACTCCTAAGATAGTATCTAAGATATATGTATATTCCAGACTGCCCAGAACTGGATTGCACCAAGCCAAATCTGTCAGCGGAACACGTGAATGATCCACGTGAGGTAGCTCCGAAAGTTGTTTAGCATACGCCACGTAACCGGTTCTGGAAACGATTTCTTCTTCCGCTCTCTACGTTTCCATGGTAACTTCGGTCGCCACTGCAAAGCGCGCATTTTGACGACGCAGTCGCGGAAAGCGGGGATATCGTCTTTTTGCGTTGCATTGACAAATATGGACGAGCACATGGAAATCTCTCCGGCTGTGCTTCGGCTGCTGCTGGGCGTGCTTACGAATGGTGGGGATGAGTTCAGAGGAAAGTGCCACGTACGTGACACTGATCATAAATTATAAATCATTTTGAAATAATGGTTTATGACAATCACTGATCATAAATCATTATGAAAATAATGGTTTATGACGGCTGGCCACATACCTGGCCGGTATATATGTGCGCGCGGCAGCAGCCGCAATCGGGGCCCGCAAAAATGCGGCATGTTCTGAGCAGAATTTTTTAGGAGCTGGCTCGCCAGGTTCTTAAGCTGAGGCGAAGTTTCGCGGCGTAACCTGCATCCATCTATTCAAAGCGTCGTGGAACGCGAACAGCAACGCTACGCGCGTCGTGTCTTCCCTCTAGCGTGGCCGTTAATTCTCACAGGGCGAGCGGGGAACGCGTTCGACAACCAGGCGAGCGTCGGACAGCTATTTTATATGCGAAGCAGCTTTTCCGCTGGGCTTTGTCCTTACCAAGGAGGTTAAAAAAAATTGCTGGAGTGGCGATTATTGCGCAATAGTGAAGCCGTGCCCACCAAAAGATGGCGGCTGCACCCACCATCTTAGTAGGGGCACGATAAGCCATCGGCGTTTGGCGAAGGAAAGCGAGCGTTCTCCACGCACGCCAGAGAAGTTTAATGTGGCAACTTTTGCGGGTCAGATACTGCAGCAAGTGTGTCTTTGTGTTACTAGTTTTCTTAAATAAGCCTGAAAGTCATGGCAAATTTTATTGGATATCAATCGCCAATAGTCCTCTCGACGGGTTACTTTTGTCGGCAACAACGATCTTTTATTTCATAATTAACGTAGCTCTTACACCAACAGATTAAAACTACTTGATCTCTAAGAAGGCACCACCAGAAAAGAGCATGTTTCCGAGCTCTTTGGTGGGCAAAATCCGGCTTCACTTTCTCTGGCAAGGCGTTTCGAGAGCTTCCACTCCAGAATTTTTTTTTAACCTCCTTGGTCCTTACACACCGTTATGATGGCTAACTCCGTTTCACAAGCTGTTGGCAGCGTTGTGGAAGGTACGGGCGCCCTCAGCCAATCATGACACAGCGCACTTCATAAGTGTGTTCCTACGCGGATATCGCGTCCGTTAATTCGACCGTCTGTATGGAAGTAGCTGTACTATAATAACTATCTTTTAATTTTGGTAGCAAATGGCGCTTGGTACTTTTTTGATCTGTTTTGCTTATTTACAGAAGGGACGACCAGCGTTGCAATAAAACTGGCTCGACCTTCTCTATTTATCGCCACCCGGTTCGTATGAGTTCTTGGGGCCTTAGAGTTTTTTTAATTGTTTATGCACCGTGTATAAGAATATTTACTTCAGTCACTGAATTACTTAACGAACGAATGATTGAATCAATCAATCTGAAGCTTTATTTTCACTTCTCAGTGTGACTTGCTTGGTTCCTTGTCATAATAGCAGACAGTTCTGTGTTTTCATTTTGGCTACTCTCACTACGATAGTACTCAATAATTCCGACCTCTACTCATACATGTAATGATAGACGTGAGCTTGTTACAAGAGCTCATATGTCATGGTTCTCATCACAACTTAAATGTGAACTGCTCATTGTTTCGTCATCCAGGGTGATTACGACAGCTGCATTAATGTCAACATCATCAATGAAGTGCTCCAGTTTTCTCATTACATCTTCCTGAGCGGTAACATGCTTCACATATCTCTTCCACTTCTCAACGGTTACTTGCTTAATTCCTTGCCATAGTAGAGTGTGAACGTCTTGAAGCTTAAACGCATTGTTTGCCGCTGCTACGAAGCCCTTCACGTCCCTCCAAACAAGCTCTATGGGGTTAAGCTGGCAGGGGTACGGAGGTAGGCGCACAACGAGGTGACCAGCAACCACAGCGATGCAGTACACAACGTTATCGGTCCGCGCTTGCATGTACATTGTCGAAAAGCTTTATGAGCTCCGCCTTCACCATGTCGCCGCTCCACGTAACACCTTTTTTGGAAAGCCAGGCCTGTATGTCATTTTTTAATATACTCATACGCGGTACTTCTTCCTGCTTCACAGAATGATAAGGTGTGTTATCCATGACTATAACACTGCGAGGTGGTAGTAGTGGAAGCAGCTTCTGGGAGAACCACTTTTCGCAGTGGTTCCCGTTCATTTCTTAGTGGTAGTCACCTGAGCTTTTTTTTTAGCTTGGAAGACTTCCGCTGCGCCTTCAACGAAACCATGTTCGCTACCGCAGTGCGCGAGAATCAGTCTACCTTTTTTGCTACTGGGGTTTCGAAGACCAGTCGACAAACCAAATCGACGGGCTTCGTGCGTAGACTGGACAGTGCGGTCTATCCACACCCGACTACGCGTATGACCAGCGTTGATCCACGTTTTGTCGGTAAAAAAAATTGCCCTACCCTGGCGTGGCAGCACCGCTATTTGTCGCAGGTACCGGCGGCGACTCTGGACAATGTGCGTCGCTTCTATGAGAAGGGCATTCCGACAGCGTTTCTTGTACCCGAAGCCAAGCTTTTTCAGCATCCTCTGCATCGTCATCGTGGACACGGTCGGTAGCGTCTCGTCTTCTTTGAAACGCTGCACCACTTTGGCGATAGTAGGAATTTCGCCTTTCTCAAAAAAGCCGTGCACCACTCTTCGCAAAACGCTCAGGTCAAAATTGTCCAGCTTTTTTTTTACCGATCACGGCCTTTCCCACAAGAACGCTTCTAGCGTTTTACTCGACAAGTATACGCCCCTCCCGACAAGCGCCTAACAGGAGAGGAGGCAATAAATTGGAGAAAAATTCAAACTGGGGTTTATCCCCACTTAAACGATTACACGCCATGTTCCCTACGTGCTATCGAAGTTCCTGCCCCTGGTGCGGAGGAAGCCCTACACTCTATCACATTACCTGGGGCTGCTCTGATCGACCAGGTTGAACGGGCGGCCAAGGCCAGTGGGGCCCTCGACTAGGGCTCCCCCCAAAAGAATTTTTTATTGTAAATAAAGTTTATCTCTCTCGCTCGGTGGTAGGACTTCGCCGGCGTCTTCCATCTTCCTTTTCCACCGATACAGCGTTCGCTCGCTCCCCTGGGTAAGTTCCGCGGTCCTCTTGATAAGTGCATGCACACTTGCACTGTCCCCGCACTCGACGCGAAGTCCTTCAAAAACATTTCAAGCTATCTGCTTCGCCAGCTTTTGAAAACCGCGCATATTCGAAGGATGGCTCGCTGGTCGCACAGCTTGAGAGGCATCTTGCACAGACATAACCAACTCGGGCGACTCCATGATTCCAAAAGGGGGCGCATCACCACCTCATAACAAGCATCTGCATAGATGCGTCTATGCGGGCTTTCTCATTTAATACCACTGACGATAAAAACACTCTGCACGCTTTGAAAAAGTGAATCCTAACAATATTTTCAATTTTTGTGGGTGTAGATTGCGAAATAGAACAGGATTGCTAAAATATTTCAGGGACTATTTCCTGTGCCCCTACAGCCCTCATTGGACGAGAGAGCTCTACCTTTGGCTGCACTGCCAACAGCTTGTGAAACAGAGTTTAGTTCCATTGGCGACCGTCCGCTTTCTAAAACCTACCATAGCCATCCGTAACATACTGAGCGCGCGCTCGTGACAAGTAGAAGTCTTCTTCGTCTTGTTCTTCGACCGCCATGATGATGATAGGTGCAGAGCACGTTAGGGGCCCGGGCTGCCGTATGCTGTCCTAGCTTGGCGTAACGCAGACAAAACCACGTGTGCTGGCACGCACTAGCGCGTTCAGGCCCGCGCAAGGGGTAGTGGTGCAGAACTATCGGTTAATTGACTATCCATGGCATCGATAGTTTTCTTTTAACTATCGATAGCGTAAACAAACTATGGATAGTACTACAATCGACAAACTATCGATTGTACAGTCGGTAGTACCATCGTTTATATTACTAGCCGTATAACTGCCACGCGTGTTTATTGCTTTGTTTTGATGTATTCGGTTTTCACCCACAAAGACTGTTAGCAACGTTTGACCGCGCCGTAATGTTTGAGAAGCTTCACGATTGTTTGAGATCATTCTGTTAAGATTACGCGCCGGACACGAATAGTCAAGTTCATTCGAGAGCTTACGCGAGCACCAGCGATAACGCTGGAAGGGATGATGATTGATGTAAAAAACACGACGCGCTCCACCGATGATCAGATTACTTGACGGCCAACGACTGTTCTCGGCGCTTTCAGTGTGCAGCGTATATCGGTATTATATTGAGTTTTGATTTTCTGGCCACAAGTTCGCCCAAAGAAAGAGCTGAGTATTTCCCAGTCTTGCTACAGCATTCTTCACCGTCACAACCACGTGACAATACTATCGATAGTGGTGTGAGTAATGATGTTGTTGCTAGCCGGACATATTGCCACAAACAATGGGATAGCTACTATTAGCTTCGCCTAGTTTATAAGCAATTTCTGGCGAGAAAAATAAATTATTTTCGCAGTGAAAACTGTGGAATATATCCAACAAAATATTCATATTCAAAAGCAACTAGTTACACCTTACAATTACCAAACTTAGTTCTTCATATTTCTTTATTTTGAAATCATAAAATGCAATAGAATTTCATGTCGTGATAATCCACAACATGTAGGCGCTTCCTTTCAGCTACAGCTGAACAGTTTGACTTCACGATCATGTGTCAGCAAATAACTCTGGTGAAGAACACAAGCATGCCAACTTTCTTGCCCTTCAGCCTGCTCCTCCGGCTCCTCTATGTACCACGGGAGCGGGGAACTAAGTTTATTCCGCAAATAGTTCAGGCTGATGATTTTATACTATCGACAGTACCATCAAATTTGATACTATCGATAGAGCTATCGATAGTAATTTCACCATCTATAGCTCGATAGTGACTCAGCTATCGATAGTATCGATAGTACCATCGATATTTCTGCATCACTAGCAAGGGGCTGGGTAAGACGCTTTGGTCTCTTCCCCCTACACTCGTTCAGCCGTCATGTGACGGCGTCGGCGAACCAAATTCTGCAGACGCGCGATGAACCAACGCGTTGTATCCTAGTCAGAACGCGCTGGCACGCCCTAGCGCGTTCGGGCCTGTGTAAGGGGCTGAGAAAGACGCTGTGGCCTCTCCCCCTTACACTCTCTCAGCAATCACGTGATGGCGTCGGAGAACGAGATTCTGCAGACGCGCGATGGGCTCCAACAAGTGTTCGGGATGAGTAACAGGAACAACAACAGTGAATTCATGGTGTGCTCCACATGCAAGGACGCATTAACATCGGGCAAGGTGCCCGTGATGAACGAAGCTTTTTGTCGACCCATGCGCTCCTTCCCATCCCCACATGGTTCCCTTTAGTGGGAGAGGGCGAAATATTTTTAGGGCCACTTTGTCGTGCGCGTCTCGAGGGCAGTTTTCAAATTGAAATAACATTAGGAGCGTTGCGTCTGCAAGTGTCAACAATGGAGAATCAGACGCTCTTGGATGTTTCTTGTATATATACTCGCTAACGCTTAGAGCAAGAAGCAGACCAGCAGCTCGTCCAGCGAATTTGAACGACGCCATTTTTGGAACGTAAACAAGGGCACAGGGTGACCAGACACGGCATCAAAAAGCGCTGAAGACAACCGTGTTGCCCGACTGCACCGGAAATGACGGCATTGCGTTGGCGGAGTTCCGGCGAAATTGACCTCTGCAAGACGGAGCAACGCGGAACGCTCCGTCGCGGAGTGGGTTGCTCCGAATCTGCCAGTGGAATTATCTACGACATTCTGTACGACAGAATTGAAAATAAACTTTGACTTTGACTTTGAATACGCGAACTTGCTTCGAATCGACCACACTGTAAAAAATTTTTTGTGAAAAAAACAGAAAATGCATGGCAAATTTGGTGACATAACAGTTCTGTTCTTGTTTGTTTTCTGTTTTCCTTTTCGCAGTAATTTTGCATATAATGTCTGTCATTGGTTTTCTGTACTTCTACAGAGATTTTCTGTTTATGGCACCATTCTTAAAAAAACACGCTTTTTGCATTTTCACGCAATCTTTCTGTTAATGCTTTTTCTGTTATCCTACAGAAATTCTTCCTCCCTAAATCAGAGTTCAAATAACAGACTATTTTTGTAATCGCACACAATATTTCTTTTAATGCTTTCTCTGTAATTCTACACAAAGTTTCTCTGCCTTGCATATCTGGTGTTAAAAGAATTATTTTGCGATCACAATTTTATTTTGTTTACATGTTGGATTGTTATCCTGCAGAAAAAAATGTGTTTTGTTCTCTCCTAAACTCAGTACATATTTTGACTAACATTTGGATACTTGTAGTTTATGTGCCATTATCTGCAAAAGCATGCAGCAGCAATTGGGCAAGCATGGTGCTAGCATTAAAACCAGTGTTTCATATTCACTAATGAATTTGAAGGCAACGGTATGAACTTCTAAATTTTACTTTTTATTAAAGCTCAAACACAAGATCAGAACTTGTACTGATCCAGGGCATTCGCCAGGGCAGCCACCTTTGGGGACAAACAATACTGCTTCTTCGATGTTCGCCGTGCCTTTGTGCTTCTTTCTGGGTTGATTCCCGCGATTGCCCTTCAAGAAACCAAGAGTCGATATTAATGAACTAAAAATGCCACCGGGCTAATAATGTGTACTCCCAAAGCTTAGATGCTGTCTGAAGCATAGATGAAACAAATCACGAAAAATGATCAAAATGGCTGACTATAATGCTGTTAACATAATGAAAAAAAAAACATTTTTTTTTGCCAGTTGAACAAACAACTGGCGAGTGCCACGCCAGTTGTTTGTTCTTTTGAACGAAATTTTCGGTAACTAAGAAGTCTAAATTTCTGAGAAATCCGTAAGGATTTATTTGTGGCTTCGTGCTACAAACAGGTGGTTGCCTATTTTCCCTTTCTTAAGGGTATGACATGACAGCGTTAAAGGTTCATATCTGCCAGCTGCTCTAGCCCATACTCCTTTACAAATCTACTCCGCATCCTTCATTTGCGCCTCTTATCTCGCACATACCCATTAGCATGCAGTCGCAAGCTAAAACGTTACGTGAAATACAGCCCGATGTGGACATAGAGCCCTGCTATAACCAAACCATACAATCGCGGCTGCATTGCCTAGAGGTAAAGTGTCTGACTCGGGATGCAAGGGTCCTGGAGGGTTCGATCCCCTTCACCTTGCCACTTTAGATTAAAAGCCTGAATGAGCAGCTCGTACCAATATGGACAGGTTATCTGATCGCAATATGTCACAAACGCTGTGAGAAATCAGTGCCCGGCCATATCGGCTGCCAGCTTGCACCTGTTAGTTACGCGTGTTATCTTCCGCTGCCTAGCAAGCTTGCACTCCTACACTTCCCCTCAACTAAACACCCACACGATGAGCCGTGAAAGCTCCGATAGAAAACTACAAGCTTTGCTACGAATAGAAAATTAGATGCATACTGTTTCTTGCAGTAAATGCCAAGTAAATTCGTTTCAATCTTCTCTTGGGGGCTGAATATGGGCACAAGAAATCAGTAAGGTTGTGGATAAGTCTGCCAACTGTTTTTGTCTCGAAGAGGAGAAAATGTACGGTATCTTGAATATTCTGGTATTTCGTGGTCATTTTATGCTTAAGCGCTTCCAACTTCAGCTTTAGGAAAACCTTAGTTAATCCCTGATAGGTCAATTTGCAATATGTTATAGCAAGATAGTAGAAAAAACATTACTAAAAATATTTCCAGCACTTCCCAAAACAGCCCGTTCTTTCGCGGTCCGTAATCGGTCAAAATCACTAGAAACCACAATTTTTAAAACGTTTCTCCCCCTCCTTCTGTAAAGGCATAAAGGTAACCAGCTATGACTAAACTATGTGGAACTGTAAGAAGTGCAACAGGTTAACGCAAACATATATTAGGAAAAATAAGGGGGATAAGCCCTCACCTCTGCACAAACTCCAATGTCAAAGCCACTTCAGGTGGATACTCGATGTTAAGGACAAAGTATAAAAGAAACATGGCTTTGAAAGCTGCGGCCCGCTGAGTAGTCAATAGAGCAACACCATCCACACAGACAGTGAACATTTCTGCCTCAAAAAGACCCGGTCCTAAAAAAAAGACAAGAAACAAACATCAGTGCTTTATGAGACGGTGAACGATTCCAAAATCTAACCTTTCATACATATTATGGGCGTCAAGGGCATGTCTCCTAGGTCATCGTCATGGGCGGTCTCCTGCAAAATGAGGATAGCAAGACAGATGGAAGGCATTAAAAAACTGATATCATGCTGTGTGAAATGAAAATGAGATTGTGGCAGCTCGTGTTCAAATGTACACGATCATACACTATGCAAAGCAATTGCGTTTCTACTCATTTCAAAATCTTGTTCAGCCATGGCGAGATATGCAGCATATTTGGACGTAGCAGCTGTTAACATGGCTGCACCTGTCAAGCACCCAACAAACAAAGGTACGGGGCATGAGTGAGATTGACGACCAATCCATCAAGATTCTGGGTTCAAATATGCGACTGGGACCAATTTCTATTCAAATGCGAAGTTCGCATGAACGCTGCACTTTCCTGAGTAGCCGTGTGGTTGTACTTGCGAGATTTTAAGTAATTACTCCTCCATTGCATGCCAACTGTAATATTATAAAAAATGACAAGATAAACCGCATGCAAGAGACAAAACAGTTCTGAAGACTGACTTTGTTAGCTGCATTAACACATGGAATCAGGCCGAGAACAATGTCGTTAAAGAATACGGAAACGTTTAATGGTTGCAGTCGCAAACATATCTGTTACTAAGGTAGACTAAGCAGATATTTTAATATAAAGTTTGTCACCATCAAAGCTTGGGCGACTCCTAATGGGCTCTAAAGAATATTGTGCAACCGCATTAACGTCTCCTATCTGCGGACCCTCGTTCGCATACATGACATGCACTTTTCTACTCAATAATCCCTTAATTTACGCTGCTACATCATCTCGCGCATACTCATTAGCATATAGTCATAAGTTATAATCCACGAGACTAGAAAGATATGAAGCTCCCCTTTAACCAAGCCGTATACGGATGTGCCTTAGGAGCAGCTTCTTTCAAGAGGAATTCAAAGGTTGCAGAGGGCACGACACCCAATTTCGACCTCCCATCTCAATGACTAAATGAGCTGGCTGGTCCTGCCAAGTCATTTCATGCAGCCTCGTGACACCACAGAATTCACCGACCAATCAGTGTACAGCCAGATACGTGTTTGTGATTTTGCATTGACCTCGCCAACGCCGAATAATCTGTAGGATGAGGCCTTGGACAATTTCGCGAGAATAGTTCTTAACACTATATATTAAAGCCATTCTACTGTATTTTTCGCGATACCTACTCCGAAAGTCTCAGAGCAGTCTAGCATGAACAAACCTATGATGTGCAAAGATCAAAAAGATTGTAAAATGTATGACAGATTTTAAACATCACTATCTGAAATACATTGAGGTAACATACTGCCGGTAAAGTAATGCAGTTATGGTAAGCGGACTTTTTTATACACAAATGCAATGGCCATCTGAATTCTGCATGCACAAGCACTTTTCTGGCAGATGGGAGAGGAAGGGAAAATTTTAAGCTTGCCTCAACGGTCTTGTAGATGAGCTCTTCATCCTCGTCAAGCAGGGCAAGGAGGAGAACAGGCGCACCTTCATGCTCTGGTGTCACACTCTTCAGACGGTTCTTTGCTTGTTCTATTTCTTCGAGACATTTCTTCACCTTTGGCCGTTTTATCTGACTGTAAGCATAGCGATATACACGAAGCCCAACAATTTCCATGCTAGCATCAAGTCTTTGGCAAACCTCACTACCAAGTAGCTCCTTGGAATGCTCAAGAAGACAGTCCTCAGTAAACAAAAATGGCCAGTTTTTTTTCACCTCTGTCACACTCCTTGAGTGATTAATGGTCAGTCTTTGAGATGCATACGTCTCTATCATCAAACGACAGACAAGTTGCTTGTTGGGGTACATTTTAGCATGCTCACAAAGGAGCTGCTGCTGCTTTTCCCGTTGTGCCAACATATTTTCTCCACTTGGCAGCTCTGGTTGCCATGCTAGGCAACCGTAGGAGTCACGTCTAGATCGTGGACGTGGCTGGAATGAGTCTGGGTCATCAATTTCCGCAGGCAGCTTATGCGCAATTGGTCCCTTCTTGTTGTTGATGCAGTTTTCGAGCTTCCACATTAAAGTCTCAACTCCTGTGCCGACAACTGTACCCTCTAACAAATCCTGAAATGTTGAAGGATACGCTGACACAAGTTTTGCTGCAATTATTCTCAGGTTCCGTCTGCCAGGCGCTGAATGCTTATCCAAGATGAGAGAACTTAGCATTCTCACCATCTGGTTCAGATCGGCTTTTGTAGCCCTTTCTTGTGCTTTGCATGCTTGAAGTAAGCGTGGTGGAAATATTTCCCAAGGAATGCAAAATTTCTCAGCCCATTCATCTAGCTGTGAGTTAGCATCTGAAGTCACTGTAGCACAAGTACCACTTGGGCCTGATGGGAGAGGAGCAGCTCTGATGGTCTGAAATTTCTCAAGCAGAATGCGCCTTTGCACAGGGGCTAAGAAGTTTAAGTCTGATTCTTGTAGATATCTGAAATGTTCTGCACATTTTACTCCCAACTCCTGTAGTTTCCGACCAATCGTTGTGAGGTCTTCCTCGCTGAGTGCTGGAAGCCACTCCTGTACAAGTGACATGAAGTCCTCAGAGCTGAAAAAAAAATTAGCAATGATCTAAAACAGCATGCTTCAGTGCAATGACTGTGACTTTTGGATGGCCAACAACATATGACTCAAGCGGATAGTAATCTTGAAGGTCCTGAACGGAAATGCACTTCAGTGCCCCAGATTCTGGACCCGGCAACAAATATATCATCATCATAGGTTCCAAAACAGAACAAGTCACACGTACAAGAAAACAGACTTTGTTGTCTAGCAATAAAATAAAAATGATCCGGCCAAACACTAGTCTGCTTTCCTCACGACCCAAAATTACAAACATGTCTTTGCTGTACTTGGTGCCCCTGTATTCAACTTGGTATGTGCAATGCAATTCTTTTCCTAGTAGTCCACAGGCCTTTATGGCTTCTTGAACCTCCATACTGAACAAACTAGGGCAAAAAAGAAATGTGGAGTCAACCACTAAGTCTCTTTCAAAGCGGCAAGTACTCCCTCTGAACGCCTGAAGAAGCTGGTGTTTTTCAGCAAGTGTTAATGTGATGTTCTTGAAGTTCTGGGCACTTCTTATGCACTTGCGAAAATAGCCATGCTTGCTTTCGCAACGCATAGTCCATAACCAAATAAGCGGTCCAAACTGAGTAATCAGATAGGGGTAGTGAACCATGTAATGGTGCTTCGGTTTCAGAGGTGTACCAGGGAAAAGCTCAGTTCTCCGGGCAATGTAATCTTCTATCAAATCTTTCAGTCTCATTACCATGGCCATATTTATTGCCGGAGCACATGCCAATTGAACAAGTTCAGTGAGCATCAATACTAGCTCCCATACTGGGTCATTTCTGCAGACCTTGTCATGAAGAAAGCAGGGTAAGAACCGCAGCATATTCCAGTTCTGGATTGCATGTCCACTCAGCTTTTTAAATGTTTTAGAAACCTCAGCTGGCTGGTCGTTCACGTCTACTCTTTTGAACTTGAACGAGAGAATCCGCTTATTCAGTTCTTCAACAGACAACCATCGCTGCATGGTGATGAAATATTCTAGCATCAACGCAAGGTCATAAGATACGACACCTTCAAACAGGTCATGCGCTAAACATGGAGGGAGCCCAGGAGCACAAACGTGAAAGTATTTTAGGCCGTTAAACAGAGAATCAAATTTAACGCCTTTGCATGAAGGAAGGGTAGAGTCATCCTGGAGCTTCTTTAGTGCCTCATTGTAGTTCACTTCATTTCGTAGCTCGCTGGTGTGAAAAATGTTTTTCTCAAACATATTTTCACGCTTTACTGAACAGAATCTGCAGATATATTCAGCTGTGCTGAAATTTTCCACGAATCCACCAATAGTGTGACTGCCTAGGTTGTCGCCCAGAATTGCCACCACAGTGCCATATGTGGGAACGCTGTCAACTAACATGCAGCCAGCTTCCAGCTTTTTGATGTCACTAATCAATGAAGCAAACACCTTCTCCTGTCCGAAGAACAAAAGGTCACTTTCTTTACAAAGCAGCACTAACTGAACTGCACAGGTACGACTTCTTCCAAGAACGTAGGTTTCCAAGCAACAGATACACAGCTAGGATTTTGTGCTTCTTTTTTGCTGAACCCAGAGGATTTACCACTTCAAAAGCATCTTGAAAAAGAATCAAGCGCAAAGCCGTGGGGTGATCCTGAAACAGTGTTATTGACTGAAAGACATTCCCATCGGTCCCTTAAACACACCTGGTTCATGAACATCCAGGTTAACACACTGCTCTTGAACTGAGTTATCGCTTAGCAGCGATTTCATGGTTTCAATTATTGGAACATAATGAAAGTGAGCATCTTGATTGTTTTTATTTTTTCCCAGACGCACAGCTACTGGCTGCACATAATTAAATTTGCTCTGAAAATACTCTCTGCGAGAGTAAGCACTGCGAAAAGCTCCGCTGTTGCTGTGCAGGCCGACAATAACATCGCTTTCAAGCATACTCTTGACAGCCAGCTCAATGAAATCCTCGTTCAAGCCCGCATCTCTCAACTTCATTTTTAGTGCATCAGCCATATGGTCAAGGTTGTTGCTATGGAGGTCACAAATTGCCTCAGAAATCACTTGAACTGTTCTTGATGGCACAAAACTGTCCGAAAGGAGACGCAGATAGAAACGTCCGAAAGCATCTGTTATATCAGTACGTAGAGATTCTTGGTGCATGACACCTTCAGCCACCTCTCGTTTGCTTCCATAAAGCTCCGAGTTGCAGTCTTCATTATTTTGTTCCTCAGATGCACATGTCTCGAAGTCATCTCTATGAGTCTCCGTTTGTAGATTAGCTTGTGCTCCTATGTGCCATACTGTAGAGATGCCCCCCAAATATGACTCGCACACACCTGGTTGAAAAGCATGCCTGTGACATCGTGAAATATGGGACGAAAATGTGGACTTGTTTGCAAACATTCGTGAACAAGCAACAAAGGGGCATGAAACATTCTTGCCTTCAGTGATATGCCTTTTCAGATGACTCAATAAGGACTTAAGATCTTGGCATGTCTGAATACATGTATCAATGGTGCAGGTCAGTGACACGCTCCTACAAGTTACCACAGCCGCTGGAATGCCATCACGCTTGTGACATCTAAATATATGGCTCTTCAACGAGCTCACTTTCCTAAACGCTCTGCAGCAGTCAGAGAAAGGGCAGCGAATGTGAAGGCTGCTTTCATTTTTGTGCAGTGATGCATGCTTCAAGAACTGAGGCAAAGTAATGGCAACTGCTTGACATATGCTGCACTTGTACGTCATTCTGAATGTTACGGGGCACTTTGGTGGACTGGACCCCTGCAACAGCAACGAATTAAATATTTCACAGAAATTAGCATCAAATTTTGCGTCATGAACATTGTTGTAAATGGTAGCTCATAAAGAGTGCTGCGCTTTCTATATCTCACCTTTCCAAACTTTCTTTTAAGCAGAGCTTACTACAATGCTGTTATATAATCTGCAACTGCTTTACACACAAGTACAGAAGGTGAAACACTGAAGGTACAGCTTCCATCAAATTTACTATTTGCTGTGTTGCTGTGGTCGCAATAGAAATTGCACACACTTGCACTGTTTGCTGCTAAAAGTGAGAGGAAAAAATACTTCAGAGCTAGCAGTTCAGCTTCATTAAATTCGTAGTCAAAGGCGGCCGTTGAGAACAAAAACGCTGCGAACACCTACTCCTGATATGTATTATCTTAAGATGCAAACAAGCTTAGCAGGTATCTAAGAAAAGTGTGAGATAAAGTGCTTGAAACAGCTCACCTGGTTTGTGAAGACATCACAATGAGCTTCTGTTAACCGGGAGCAACCCACACGATTATGTTCGACTCGTTCCGAACCAAAATGGCTAATCTTTGTCGTGGCCACTAAAAGGTCATTTGTAGTAAGCCTGGAGAAGGTTGCCACTGCAGGAGAGAAGCGAGGATCAATATAGAACCGACACATTTAAAATTTAATTTCAATGCAATTAGTTTCGCTAAGTTCTATTGCATGTGATGGCAGCGACAGACAGTCATTAATTAAAGCCAAAGGCCTACTAGTGAGAGAGAGTAAGCTTTACAATTGCAGAAAATTAATTGATAAAGAGTTAAACGCTTTTTCGTATTACCCTCGGCTCTCGAATATATTGCTACCAATTACTTGACTGGGATGTGCTGCGCGCACTGAGATGGTCAGATGACCTAAGAATTAACGTGAAGCCCAACAGTAAAAGCAAACACACCAGACGTCTTTTGAGGACTGAATGCTGGGCAATGCGCTCATGGCTAACTTAAGATAGGGTTACACAAGCGAAATAAACGGCACGACAGGCTAAGCAAATGAAGATATACCACTGGCCGAGCGCTTAGGAATTGTCTAGGATGCAAGCGCGCTAACAATTCGAAGGGCGCTGCCCGTTTACACAGCCATGCAGTTGCAGTTTCGCTCTCCTTGCAGCTGGATATATATATCATATATCTCTCTGAAGCTGCTTTGTGGGATTCCATCGGTGGTAGAGAAATACCAGAGATGCCTGCGTGAGTTGAGCCACGTCCTTATTGATCAGTATTACTGCCATGAATTCATTATTCACTGGCGTACTTTTCGCGGCTACACAAGCAGTTGGTAAACACGAATTAGTGCACCCGAAACAAGATACAATGCGCGCAACACGAACAGCTGCCAGTTGATAATCCAGCGCTAGTCTCAATATTAACCAGTAATGTGCTCATCCACGACTTCTTCGACCGAGCACGAACGCGATCCAACGTTATCCGGCACCTGAAGCAATATGTCAGCGTGCGCCGACTGCGCGATCTCCTAGGGATTATGCGCCGCGGTGCTCACGCAAGGAATATATAGTACCCTCGCAGATTAAACTTGCGTCCGCGCACTTCTAAGCACAAAGTAATTATCAACAACTCATGGCGAAAGCTGCTCCGTGACAGCGCATTAAAAGAACGGTTGCAGGCCGCCGCAATAAGCGTTCACTATAAGCATGCTTTGCTGCCTAATACTCGATTACCTACGTTTCGTTTTGTTCATAGCGTTAAACTTCTCAAAGCGACAGCGGCAATGAGGCGCGCCGCAGAGAAATGGTGAACAGCGCAGCGATGTACCGTTGGCCAAAGCGCGAAACTATATCTACCAACTGTACTCCGCCGACAATCAGCCGGTAGCGCGTTCTACGACTTGCGGCGCGCTTCGAAGGCTCCTGGCGCCGGAGAGGCTGGTCTTATTTCGCGCCGAGAGCGTTGGCCCCGTCGTTGCCGTCGTACCGCTTTCCTTCTTCCCAAACCCACAACGGAGGTCCCGCGCACTGCCGCGCATGCGCCTCGACGGCCACGCCGCGTCGAAGGTATTCGACTGTAGCAAAGATATGAAAGTGGGGATAGGCGCCTGGCGCGACATCGTTAACTTTACCAAACTTGACGTGACCGCACGTGTGCGCCGTAATGTCGAGTATACCGTAGTCTTAACACCGAACACAGCACAATTTCAGACACGAAGTTTGCGATCCAGTGCCCGAATGATAGACATGGCCGCCGCCAAAAAAGAAGGCTTAACTCGTAAGCATGCAGTGGCAGCAGGAAGGCTCTGTTACGAGTTACGGCATTTGCAGAAGTTGCGGTGCTAAGCCCATTACCCGTTACACAAGACAAGGAACTCACAGAGCTACGCCGTGGCTGTAAGTAAAACGAAGACAGAAATGAACTACTGCCCTTGCTTACCTTGTTTCAGCGTGGACGAGCTCGGTGCCTTTTCATTCGTTGGCCGCTCCAAATATCTCCCAGCAGCAGTAGTGAGTCACAAGGCCACAACGACACGGTGCAAGTAGAACCAACCAAGCAAACAAACACGCACCTGACGGCTACCATTAACGAGCAGCCCGCGATAAATTCAACATGGACTCGCACAGCTACCGCACGGGAACAAAGACGCTAACGCAACTGAGCAGCTTGCGATAAACTCAACATGGACAGTCGCACCCAGAGCTCCCGTACGGGAACGAAGACGAACGCAACTGACGACGCAATTCATAAAGTGCGCTAAGCGGCGAAATTAAACCTCCGCATTGTGAACGTTGTGTCACTCCGCTGCGTCCGCAAAATAGTTCAGTTTCGCTTTCGGCTTGTTTCGGTTTCTTCCTTATATTGAATGTGCGTAGCGAACTGGTGTGCACGACGCCTGTATGAAAGAGGTTAGTCTTGCTACGTTGCGCCGTTGGTATATCGCGACTGTCGTAGTCGCTCACTGAGGATTTTATACTCCGTTTCATACATCAAGTACAACGCTGTGGAAGCTATGCACACAGTTAGGTCAGCATCACGTCCAAGTCCGCGCGTCGCGTACTTGGCCTTCGCGATTCATTCCGTCATCGCGCAGCCGGAACTGATTGCGGAGGTCACGTTACGAAAAGAGAGACGTTAAAAACTATGCACAACAACCTACTGACAACTGTTTAAATAACGGGGTTTGTTTATTTCTACGGCACGAAGCATTTTCATTTATTACTCAGCGGTGAAACGAACAAAGAAAGAACTTTCTTTGTTCGTTTCACCGCTGTGTAATAAAATGAAAATGCTTCGTGCAACTTTGCATTGCGGGTGGTAATAGAGAGTTTTAGAATGGTGTACGCTAAGTTTGCGGTCGTTGCGGACGCAAAGCGTACGCAACGCTTTGCGTTAGCGTTTCACGTCACTGCTCATGTGTCGTACGCTAACCTCTTACGGGCTCCCTTTAAGTGATAGAAATAGGGAGCTTTCGAATAGCGTACGCTAAGTTAGCGTTAGCGATTGCGGCCCGCTATTTCCGTCACTAGGCAGTTTTCGAATAGCGTACGCAAAGCTTTCCGCGTAACTGCGCATGCGTCGTACGCTAACCGCTTGCGGGCTCCCGTTAAGTGACGGAAACAGCGGGCCGCAAACGCTAACTTAGCGTACGCTATTCGAAAGCTCCCTACTTTAACGGGAGCCCGCAAGCGGTTAGTGTACGACGCATGCGCAGTTGCGCCGAAAGTCAACGCAAAGCTTTGTGTACGCTATTCGAAAGCTCCCTATATCTGTCACTTAACGGTGGCCCACAAAAGGAAAGTGGCGACAAACGCAAACGCAAAGCTTTTCGTACGCTATTCTAAAAAAAACAGCCTAAACTCATTGAGCTATTTGTTTGTTCGGCAGCATGCAAGAAACCTCGCTTGCTTCCCCAGTGTGGCACCTGATGCCATAGTGGGGAAACGGGGTATAGGCCGTGTTTACTTGATGCCGTGCGCCGCCGGGCTCATTGATGAAACGAGAGGAAACGCCCGGTTTGCTCTCGCTGCAGTTCGATTACAGTTCGAAATGATTTCGATTAAAATGATCACGTGAGCGCAGACATCATAAAAGGCTTTTATGATGTCTGCGCTCACGTGATCATTGTAATCGAAACGTATCCGCTTATATGCTGTAGCACCACTGCAGGGGCGTAGCCAGATTTTTTTTCTTTTTTTTTTTTGGGGGGGGGGGGGTTCAACCATACCTTATGTATGTTCGTGCGTGCGTTTGTATGTGTGCGTGTATATATACGCAAGCAAAATTGAAAATTTTCGGGAGGGGGGTTCGAACCCCGCAGCCCCCCCCCCCCCCCCTCTTGGCTACGCCCCTGCACCACTGTCACTTCTGATATTCTGACGAAGGCCGGTCCCACGGCCGAAACATCAAGAAGCCATTCTGTTTTTCGACGTGTGTCTTCCTTTTGATTCATGTATATATATGGTAGGGCATCGCACGTGGTATTGGAAGGTTACAGGTTCGGTTCCCGCCGGCAGCAAATTGTCGTCTCGTCCACTTCATTTTCCTCACATTTATATCATAATTACTACGAATAACGTCACCTACACTTTCCTTAGCTTGATTTTCTTTTGGTTGTCATAATGTTGTGTCTAATAAAACAAGCCCTTTAAGGGCCCTTAAACAACACCTGCGATAATGCTTTTGAACATTTCAAGTAAGCGCACACATATCTTGTTTAGATTACCGTCCCGATCAACAATGCCAAACGTGGCAGCGCAACGAGCCGCGGGCGCCCCACAAATTCACAGGAGCAATCCCTTCTCCTCTCCGGGCCTTTCGGATATTCCTCAGATCCTCAGCCTTTTCCGTGGTGTCAACATTCGCGTCTACTCATGTCATCCACAAAAAAAAAAAACCTGCTTATCTGCACGCAAGCATGTGCGCTCGCTGCTCTTCCTCCGCGCATGGTGAGGAGGCCAGCAGGAGAGAGGAGCCGGCGAACGGAACAAAATAATATAATATATGGGGTTTAACGTCCCAAAACCACCAAATGATTATGAGAGACGCCGTAGTGGAGGACTCCGGAAATTTCGACCACCTGGGGTTCTATAACGTGCTCCTAAATATAAGTACACGGGCCTCAAACATTTTCGCCTCCATCAAAAATGCAGCCGCCGCGGCCGGGATTTGATCCCGCGACCTTCGGGTCAGCAGTCGAGCGCCATAACCACTAGAACACCGTGGCGGGGCGAACGGAACAAAGCGAAGGAAAGAGCGAGACGAGCGAGGGCCTCTTTTGGATCATCAAACCTGTGTAAATGCGCTATTACAAGGCCATTTCGAAAAATTTTCACTGCTACGTGTTCGGTGTAGACTCGTGCACAACTGCTACACCACAACTGAATTTCGACCTCTTGGTCGTGTAGGGCCTATTAAATTTCCCTCCTTTCGTGTGTCGGCTATAAAAGGCGAAATAGCGCGTATGTGCAAACACTTTATGGGTCAACTCTCGGTGGCTTAGCAGCTGTGGCATTCGCATTCTGAACCCAAGGACATGGAATCGGCTGCATAGGCCGCATGCATTCTAATAGAGGAGTGCCTAGTAAAGAGCCTTACGATGGCAAAAATTCGCCTGAGTTTCTCCGCTGCGCACCGTGTACCATGTCGTTCCAAAGCATCTCTTTACCGACTGAGGTGTGCGAACGCGTGTCTTGTTGCAATAGCCCTGTATCGAAGCACATCTTCTACAGAGGTATTCGTGAAATGACTTACGGAGGCAAAATGACCCTAAAAACAAATAATTTTCAACATTCAGCATTTCTGTGAAATTCAACAACATCCATGTTTCTTGCGTAGACATTTTCTGTCAAATCCAAGAAAAAGTGCATATATAGCGCTAACAGAAAAAGCTTGTCTTCTAAAGAAAGAAATTTCTGTTATTTTTTAGTTCAAGAACATTTCAGTACCTAAAACAGAAAATCTTCTTCTTTTTTGTGTTATTTAACAGTTATTTTTTACAGTGCAGTGGAACGCAGATTCCCGACGGAGGAGCAAGAAAACTTGCTCCAGCTCGACTCGGGGAATTCGCCACAATTTACGCGTGAGGGTAGAGTTTTATCGTAGGTAGCGTCCTTCTTTAGAACGGCGCTTTCGCGGGACATCAACATGTTAACGCGATAGCGTTAAGAAGCTCGTTTCGCATCAATTGCGGTGTCGGCGGCGTCGGTGGCAGCTTCTCTGGTTGTGAGCGAAAAATCAGCGTTGTCTGTGAGCGAAAATTCAAGGTATGTGCAAATAAAGACATGAGCCGGAGGTCAGGCGCACTTTGGCTTTTCTTGTGGCAAGGCTTAGGTCTCCCCACAGAAGGCAAGGTAGACTAGCGATTGAGAAGGCGATACGAACACGGGCCGATTACACTAGCTTCTTGCCGCCGCCTCCGAGGGAGACAGGTGCGCGGTAGGGCGCACTATCTCTTGGAAGCGTTGTGGCTCTGCTCCGTAGTTTTCCCGCCGTTTCTGAGCGATGGCGTGACCACGCCGCGCGGATGTTCTCTTACAAACACGTAGTGGGTGCATCGCTGCTTGCCCATGACAAATGACACATATTTGTGCGCGCATTCTCTTATACACACGTAGAGGGCTCATCCCTACATTGAAAAAAATATGGCTGATCCCTCTGTCATAAAAATCGGTATAACGCGAAAGTGAAACGTGTCGCCACAGTAATAGTTTATTGTTTATGTTGCATTGGTATATGGGAGCTTGTACAATGTCTACTGTTGTTTGGCAGATATAGCACCGCTTGATGTGGACGCACCCACGTTGACACCTAGTGGCACATCTCCGCATATGGTGAATCCCTCCGAAAGATGGCATCAGCAAGCACATAATAAACACTAATACTCGATGTGCACTTATTGAAAGCGCCGCGAGGCGCGATGAGAAACGCTATGCGCGTCGTGTCTTCCCTCTAGCCTGGCCATTAATTCTCGCAGGGCGAGCGGGGAGCGCGGCGCAAAAGCCGGCAAGCATCGGAGAGCTATTTTTCGACATGAATGAATGCTATGAGCGAGGCTTGGGGTCTGTTAAAGCATTGACGAAATTACACTTCTATTGGAAACGCGCAGAATGGGATGGCAGTAGGTACGGCGTGTTTCTTTTTTTTCCGAGCCTTGTGGCACACATGTCACCGCTCCGTTATGAAGGGGACGTTCATAGCATCCACCCATTCATCCACGAGCACTGTGATAGGAAAGTGTGAAAGATAAAAGGCGCGTTCATGTAACCTCCGTAATGTGTTTGGCGGTAGCTCAGTGAGCTAAGCGCCCGCCAGTCATCGTCGCGGACCGAGAGGTCATGGGTTCGATTCTTGACAACGGAACTTTTTCTTCGGTCTTTTTTCTTTGCCAGCCAATGGCGTACATTTTGCTGACGTACTTCCGTGACGGAAATACGTCATGAAAGTCTTGGTGGACCCCGGCATAAAACACTTTCGTGTTAAAAAGAGTCACGGCACCGGGCTGTTGAGACGATTGTGACGGATTCCGTGCATTAGCAATTTGGCTGGATTGGCTGAAAGTGTCAGTGCATTGTGTGTGTGGGTGGGTGTGCAGTAACTCAACTCAACGCGTACGGACGCAGAGAGAACCGATGCGCAGGGCACTGTCTATATATTTCCTGAACAGTGCACCAGCAAACAATACTCGCTCGTACTTTGGACGCAGAAAGCAATCTTGTGAAAAACATTTTGTTGAAGAGGGCGGAAACATTAAGCCTATAGGTACGCGTTTGTGTGTGTATGTATGTGTGTGTGCGTGTGTGCGCGTGTGTGCGCGTAAGCGCGAATATTGCTCTTGTGTTCAGCTCTTAAAGGCGATGCTTAAAGGTCCCCCAAATTTTTGTGGCATGACCACCGCCTTTCATGTTTAGAACATTCATGAGTGCCTGCAACGGGCACACAGCAGCCGCATACCGGTACTACAGAAGTGGCTGTTCAGCATTAAATTGTGGCAAGGCATATTTTTTTTTTTTTTTGCTGTGTACGAGCCTCCATTTCGTTTTTACATCTTGTCCCATTGAGGGCTTTTAAGTGCGCCAGATTTTCTATGCCGACTCAGCAAGAAAACTGTCTATCCATGCCTGTGTCACGTAAGGCGATATTCGCCATAAAGAAGAAAATCTATAAAAGAAAATACATTTTATTTCCGTCGCTAGCTTTGTACCCAGGCTTGGAACCCTGTTATAATGCCGCGCGTCTGATTTTTCATGAGTTGAAGCTTCATCCACAAAGACGGTGGGCAACGCGCTGCGCAGGCCGCGCCGCGACGCGTAAGAAGCTTCGCGATTGTTTTTGAACGTTCCGTGAAGGCTGCGCGCTGCACGCGAATGTTCCAGCTTTGTCGAGAGATAACGCCGCCAACAGCGATATCGCTGGAAAGTTCGACAACGCCTGCATAAAAACCGACGCGCCTGATCGCTTGTCAGTTGATCGATGGCCGACGCTCTGTTCGCCGCTTTCAGTGCATGCTCTGTGTATTGCTCTTGTAGCGAAGCCTTCGGCGTTAGCGTGGGTTGCCTCTCCAGCAAAGAGAACTGGCGCGCAATTTCCTCGTGCACGAATGACTTCCCCTCTGCGAGCAAGGCGGAGTGGTCGGATATGGTCGACAAGCTAGCGAGCTCGGCGTTGCGGGATGGACAGCGACGGGTCATCGACCGCTGCCGGCGCAGCTCTCCGTAGCTCTGGCAGAGCGTTATGACCTCGGCCACTGTGCTGAGGTTTTTGGCGAGCATCATCGCGAAGGCATCGTCGCCGTTGCCTTTCATAATGTGCCTCATCTTGTCAGATTCCGACATGCTGGCGTCGGCTTTCTTACACAAATCGAGGATGTCTTCAATGTAGCTGGTAAAGGTTTAGTAGCTGAAAGCCGCACGTCACCGGCAGCAGTTAGCCGCTGCAACGCTCAATCACGCCGTTTTTAGCGTCTAATTTTTGTAGTCGAATATGCAAAAATGACCTTGCTTGAGTCAGTTCTAATTCAAAGCACATTTGAATGGCTATTGCATTCTTCGTAATTGAATATCCACGTTCTTCACAGCGATCGTGGCGCAAGGAGTACAGCTCTAAGCCTAATGTTCGGTCCGGCTAGGGTCGACTACTGCGGCTGTGTAGTAGGCGGAACGTTAAAAACAAGGACAGAAAATATAACCAAACGTGTGAAGAAAACTAATGTGTTCTGTGCGCAGTTCAGATAGACGTTGTTTTCTACATAGGTACATTACTAACCGCTTAGCGAGTCAGTGCGATTGCGCCAACACATCTGCGGTTACGCTAATATGTTCTTGGGCAGAACGTGCCAAATAGACGTTCTGATCCTAGGCAGCACAGAAGAAACTAACTACCTTCTGTTACGTTGTCGCGAGCACGAAGAGACCGAAATCTGCGTTTCTAAACGAGAATATGTAAATACTGGCTACCGGAATTAGTTATACCAAGAAGCAAAAAGAGACCGACTCGCGTCTTCGAAGTGTGGTGCACCAGTAAGATAAGTCACGAAATTTAGAACTATGTGTATACGCACCTACACACTTGCGTGACAGATGTTTGTTTTTCCGTGAGTTGCATGCGTACCTTGATTGTCAGAGGTGTGTGATTGTGTTGGGCGACTTTATTTGTGTTCTTACCGAAGAAGATAGTACCACTGATGCCAGGATAAGCGATGAAAGCGTTGATTTCCTTAGAGATAGAATGAGCAAGTTTTTCTTTACACGACGTGACTCTGCGAAGAGTAGTAGTCGCCAACACTTCACACATTTTCAAGGCACTAGTCATGCACGACTACACAGAGTATAGGTGTGTTCTGAGATTGCGCCTTTGTGCCAAGACTATGATGTTGATGCTGTTTCCTTCAATGATCATTGCTTAGTGTCGTTTCAGCTTGGGCATAAGTGCAGAAGATAATTGTATGGGAAAGGTGGAAATTGAATACTAAGTTAATCACAAATGAAGGGTTTGTTGATAGGACCAAGATGAAAATCGAGAATTTTTTTAATGACACAAAACGCAGTGCTGCAGAAAGATGGCAATTATTTAAGGAAATGATAAAAATTATGGCAATACAGAGGGGCTGCCATATGCAGTGTCAAGCTCGAAAAGAGGAACGCGACCTCCGGGTGGAGCTAAATGATTTGGTAAAAATCGAAACAGAAAACCCGGGATTATTCACGCATCAACTGCAGGACAACAGGATAAATACGTTACAACTACAGGATAAATATAGAGAGGGAATTATACGTGCAAGAGCCGAGAAATACCTCGTGGGTGAAGCCCCACCAATGTGAGCCTTATCAGATGAAAAAGTGAATGATGATTGAGGAGCTGGCTCGGAGATAATAGGGTAAACCGTGGAAGCTCTATACAATTCCTATACCTTCATATAAAGACGTCACACGTTTTTATAGTAGCCAGTGTGGTCAGGTTGTTGAACCACAGGCGGTCGCAGACCTTGCAGCTGTGGCTGAACGTGTGGTCGAGGAAATTGAGTAAATGTGGTTTTGCCTGCGTTAATGTCATCATCCAGGCGCTCGAAGAACACGATGAAGAAGACTTTTCTTTCGCGCGAACGTGCGCATGTTACAGTTGGCTATGCTATTTGTGGTTTTGCCTGCGTTAATATCATCATCAAGGCGCTCGAAGAACACGAGGAAGAAGACTTCTTTCGCGCGAGCTGCGCCTGTAGCGGTCGCCTATGGAACTAAGGTTACGGTGACGACGCGGGACATTGCCCCAGCTGAAGAACCTGGCGAGCCAGCACCTAAAAGTATACGCTCGAGGTAGCGGCATACTAGAAATAGAAATGGATGGTAAGATATTACGAGAACATAATTATATCCTGAACGCTTTTGAAAGTTACTATCAAGAATTGTTTTCTTATCGTAAGCCAAAGGAGTCGGATTATGCTGATGAGTTCTCGACAGAAATGCCGATACTTCTTGATGAGAACACAAAACTATTAGAAATGACTATTACTGCAGCCGATAAGTTGAACGAACAGGAGAAAATTCCTCAGACAGTCTGGCCGACGTTTCGATAGGGGACATTTCTTTGTCAAAGCGCCTTGTCATCCCTGGCGTGTTACTTTTAAGGGGTTAGTGATGACGTCATGTCCAGCGGTGGCGCGTCTGTTGTTGTTGGCAATTTCTGCCTCGAAAGAGAGAAGCTGGAAAGCAGAGGAGTGTAGCCCTTGTCACATTTCAAGAAAGTTTGCAACCGCACTCAGGTCTCCCATCCCAGAGTTAAACGGCGCTGCAAAGAAAGAAAAAGAAAGAAAAAAATGGGGGGGGGGGGTACAACAAAGCGAGAGGGCGAGTACAGACATCACAAAGAGCTGCAGAAGATGGTGGGGAAGGCAACTACAAGCGGGGAAAAAAACTGGGCGGCGTATGTTTAAAGTTCCACGTGTCTACTTTAAGTGATATTGAAAGGGGTGCCTGCAAAACTCGTGCTTAATGGCTGAATTCATTGGCTGTCGTCGAAAAATTCAAACGTTGGACGGCCTAAGGACGACTAAGGGAAAAAAAGAGGGACGGCTGGGAGGAACAATCGGAATACGAAATGGAGAACTTCCTGAGAAGGCGAGGGCTGTGACAATGCTGGGCAGGAGCGATCTTAGAAGCGCGGAAAGGGGAAAGAGAACCGTGGTGCGAAGGCACTAGAAAATGAAAATTACTTAAGAGTATAATATATACATACATATGTGCACATCTATTCGTGCAAGATTAAGAGATTTTAAAAAAAGAACATTGATAGTGTATTATGGGAGCTTGTCGGGATTGTATTTTGCGAATAGGATGTTGGTTAAGGTTTTTTTGAAATCTGAGCGTACTTTACGTCTCTTAATATTATAGAATTCATGCTATGGCTTTTAGTGATTCCAAATTACCGCGTGCAGAGGAAAAAGCATGGAACAAAGAACAAGCATGGGTACCTCAATCAGGCAGAAATTACCAACAGCAACAGACGCGCCACCGCTGGACATGACGTCAACACTAACCCGTTAAAACTAACACGCCAGGGATGACAAGACGCCTTTGACAAAGGTAGGTCCCCTATCGAAACGTCGGCAGCCTCTCTGATGCATTTTCTCCTGTTGGCTCAACATCTCCGTGTATCCATCTGTCAGCTCCCTTCTTGACTTCGGATTATTGTAGCGGAAATTCAGAAGGCGATAGACGATCTTAGCACGGGAAGTCACGTGGTCGACATGGGATTAATGCCGCTTTTTAGAAGGCGTTCAAGTCGGATATGGCCGCAGCATTGCGTGAGGTATTTTCAGTCTTTAGCTCGGGAGACTTTGCCTCCATCGTTCAGTCGTGCGCACACTGTACTGATTTCTAAAGGAAAAGAGAAACATGTCTTACGTAAAGCGACAGGATACAGGTCCATCGCTTGACGATTGTGGATTACAAGGTATTAATGAAAGTGCTGGCGAGGAGGTTGTAGGGGGTTATACACAAGTTGGTTGGGTCGCATCAGATCTGCGGTTTTAAGGGTAGGAACATGTTCACGATAATATTCACGTCACCAGGAGCATCTTGGAGTATTGTGATACTGCACTTTTTGAAGTAGCCATGTTACAAATAACTCTAGCCAATGCTTTTGACATGGTGCCACACAATATTCTGTTTATATAATTTGAATACGTTGGTCTTGGTTCGGTCATGTGTAAATGTATTAGGATGGGATACAAAAGCTCAACTACAAATCTGATTGTGAATGGAGAACTTTCACAAAGCATACAAGTCATTTCCTCGGTGCGCCAGGGGTGTAAGTTAAGTTTTTGCTTTATTTTGGTACCACTTTGTAGGACAGAAAATAGCACTGCTGGAATTAAAGGGTTAGGTTACAGGCATGTCAAGTGCGTGTTTTGGCATACGCTGACGATATTGCCCTTTTTGCTGTTCATAGAGAGAGCGTCAATTCGTTATTGAGAGTTCCTGAAAAATTTTGCGACAGAAGTGGTAGTTCGATGAATAAGGATAAAAACGTGGGTTTGTGTCATGGCAATTGGGATCTCACGCCTGCTTTTTTATGGAAATATTCGGTGGATCACGACACCTAGCCGTTATCTAGGGGTACCACTGGACAGATATAAAGACAGCGAATCGCTTTGGCTTGGCAAGTCGGAGGAACTGCGTGCGACAGCTGAAGCATGGGTGGCCGAGAATTATCGATTTTCTCTCGGTACGCAATGTGTAACGTTTTTCTGGCTGCTAAAATTATGTACCTTTCGCAAGCACTTAGTTCTACGCCTAAAAACATTTAAAAAATTCACAGGATATTTGTTACGTTCGCCTGGAGCTGTGCATGGTAGTGCACATCAAGAACTAATTTGTTTCGTCAAGTTAAGCGAGGAGGGGTTTCTTCGTGTCATCTGTTTCTCAACCATGTAGTGTCACGTTTCATGCATGTAAGAGATCGAAGAGATGCATTTTTATGTTGTTTATTTCAAACAATGTTATTACATCAGATGCCTGACTTCTTTGTATCGTCCGTGAGGGGAGAACGACACACTTTGTCTCCGTTCTTCCGCGAAGTTGTGTTGTCCCATCGATTCCTAAAGACAACGTTCTTTATGGATTACCAATGTAACGTGAAAAAAAGCGCCTTATGGAGGCGCTTTCTTTTCACGTTACACTCGGCACTCGGACGAGACGTTCTAAAAGGAGTAAAAACATGTGTATGCTACCTAACGTAAAGACCTTGTTTTTCAAGCTGCATACGAAAACCTTGCCAGTGAAAACGTGGCTGGAAGACAGAGGGATTTATGTAAGATGGGGAAGCATGTGTTTCCTGTGTAATCAGTCTGAAACTATTGAACACATATTCGTCGATTATAATAATACCATATGTTTTGGGACATATTGCAGAGGACCTTAGCTCTTAATCCGCACGGAATTCGCTTTTTGCTCTTTGAATGTTCTGTTCCGTATTTAGATGTTATATTTTTACTGGGTGTGCATTCGGTGTAGCGCACCACGTTAGCATTTAGACACCGTAATGTTAAAGTTGCATCTGTTCGTGAGTGTTTTGTCGAAATTGTTGTCAAAGTGTGTGATGTGTATAAGACGACTGACTGTGATGAAGATGTCATATCTTTGTTTTATGCATTAACGCGCATGAAACGGGTATGATGTGCGATTGTTCAGACTATCGTGACCTGTAGTGAAGAAGCCAATAAAGAAAAGAAAATAAGTGTGGTGCAGCGGTAACATGTAGGACTCAGTAGGCACCGTGCGTCGAGGTGGTGGTTTCGACTCCTGCTCGCTCGTCTTTTTCTGTTCTTTTTCATGTTCCAGTGCTCGTGTCTTAGCCGTAATTACGATCTGGGCATGTCCACGATTTTTAATAACTATTGAAAAGAACGATTTCGGTCCGTATCGGGTGTCCCAGTATGTAGCGCTCCAGCGTCCAGGGTGCCTCGTGCAGCATGCCAGCGTCCCAGCAGCCAGTGCCACTGTTGGTATACATTCCTGATGGTGAAGCGCTAAAAGAAACGGAGTCTTATGAAGATACCTTAGGAAGAAACCAACGTCCTCTTATACATAAAATGCACGTCATCATTAAAGCCAAAAATTTTACACGTGATCATAAAGAAACAATCTGGCAAAAGATAAAAACCGCGCATGCCCCCCTGCCAAGGGAACAAAACGCACTTTATTTTACCTTCTCTCTCAAAAAGCAACTACATATTCCGATAGCAATATGGATGGCTGGCTAAAGCAACCACTGCCACTTCTGGTGATATGAGCCTCCACGATCTCTCTGACAGTTCGATCGGCGTGCCTGTCAACAACAATGGTTTTTGCAAAGTCAGGTTTGCACGTGTACTCTTTGCAGTGCATTGCTAGATGTGCATACGGTGCCCCTTTCAATGAAGTTTCGTGTTCGCGAAGGCGTACATTTAAGCATCGGCCCGTATTGGGCGATGTAAGGCTTTCCGCATGCAAAAGGGGCATGGTAGAGCACAGCCTTTTTGCAATTGACAAACTTGGGACCATGCCTGATGCCACACCCATGGTTGGTTTCAATACGTTTTTGTTCGCCAACCTTTCCACTGCAGGTCATATCTTAGCCAACTTGTTTTTGGCCGAGAACACTACACGTACCCCATACCTCGACGCTATCTTCTTTAATATGTGTGACGTGCTCTGAAAGTATGGAACAACGGCTATTTTCGTTCTCGTTCCGCCTTCATCCTCAGTCCCCCCGACCCGTGCCTCCGTCCTCATCTCTTCTATCTCCCCGCGATTCTTTTTACAGGTAGCAATGTGATTAACAAATCTAGAAACTGAATTTCACATTATTTTGGTAACTCGAAGGTGAACACAAGGCCTCATCCTTTGTCTTTAAACGTTTCTAAAACATTCACAAGAGTGCTGCTGCCATGCCTACATTTTGTAAAAACAAGGTTGTCATCTACAAATTTTAAAGCCTTCAAATCCCTGCCATCGAGCTGCTTCTCGATGTCTCCATCCACCTTCCTTAAAAAAATATATTGCAAAGGACTGGGGCGACACGAGATCCGATACATATGCCTTCTTTCTGGACATACACCCCGTTATTCTGTCCCACCAAGGTGGACTTGATTATCTCAGAGCCAGCAGCTGCAAAAAGCTACGCTGGTGTGCACTGGGTAGCTCATGGTCTGACATTACAGTGTCATTCACGTGACAGCACAGACGTCGCTGTCGTCGCAACGAAGTGCAAGTTGCGCTGCGATGATCTGCGTAATAATATGCAGCGTTGTTGGCGTGTTTCATCGACGCATGGCTATATTTCGCTGAGTCACAGGAGTACATATGTAATGCTGATCAGATTGTTATCAAAGCAGATAGCGAACATTGTAACAACAATCGGAGTTGCTTTGACATTACGCTTAGGCTGTTAACCTCGCCTCCTTGTATCTTCAACATTTAAACGTACAGTGCTGTGGTAGACATACACGCGTGAAAACGGCTTGGTCAGCACATTCGACGTTTCACGACCTTTTCAATTCACGTTGCCACATAGAAAAATTAGAAAACATTCGTTTATCAGCACAAGCTGGTGGCGCCCATATATCTTACGTAAAATCGTACATAGGGTCTTCTTGCAAAGCAGTTTAAAGCAGTGACGGGGTTCTTTAGTAGAACACTTGACTGCCGTGCAGAATACCTGGGTTCGATTCCGCCCCAGGAGGTGAATTTTATTTTTTGCTTCTATCGGTATTTCTCGATCATCGACAACGCCGCGACTCCGGCACTGCATTGTGTGCGAAACGAGCTCGGCAACGCTTTCGCATTCAGATTTAAAAATTTTCTCACTGCGCTGGTATAGAATGCGAATGACCTGTGACGCATTCCTGCATACCAAGGGCCTTAGCGTGTGTGTATCTCCCAGACGTGATTTGTTGAAAGTTGCTGGCCCTTGGTTCGCAAAGAAAGGCTTCGCAGTTAAAAATACATTTTCTTGGCATTTTTGGCCTTGAACCCCGGCTTTCAATCCAATCGACATACGTACTCAATGTGTGACATTTCCTAGCGGCCCATTTCCTAGCAGCACTCCTTCTTCGACGACTTTTCATCACTTCTAGTCTTCATCATCTCC
This sequence comes from Rhipicephalus sanguineus, assembly GCF_013339695.2. NCBI lineage: Eukaryota > Metazoa > Arthropoda > Arachnida > Ixodida > Ixodidae > Rhipicephalus > Rhipicephalus sanguineus. The sequence continues at coordinate 131,976,705 of NC_051183.1, read as the reverse complement.
TCAATTCTGTCTTGTTTGGTTAGACACGATATGCTGTTTATCGATTGACCATACATTAGAAGCATATATATTCGGTAAATAATAAAGTGAATATCATTTGTCAAGCCATTGCGCATTCATGTTTTCATCTTTGTTTTCCCGTCCATGCAAATAAACAGAACATGGCCTCTAGTTATTTTTTTTGAAGGCGGGACTGTATAAACTGTATATGAGTGTGAACTGTTTCACCTTTTTTGAAAGTGCGTGCCAAAATTGTCGATTGATCAATGAAAACACTCTCTTCTCTCAGTATTCTCCGAATAATGGCCAAGTTGGCAAACGATTAATCGCTAATCCCTTAAAATAGAAAAAAATCACCGCTCGAACACTTCGTACAGATGTTTAAGCAAAAACTGACGGCACCATTGTTGGTCAAGAACTGGGATCTATAGAAGTGTCTTCTATTGCAGCTTTTGATTACCTCATCACCACATTTGGTGACGCTATTAAGGATATTAAGAACACCTAAAGCATTTCACGGGTAGTCAGCCATGCATCGGGACGCGTCATCCCTAGCGACATACTGTATGCTGACAAAACCGGTAGAGAAAACACTGGGAGCGCGGTGAGCCTTCATTGTAGCTTGTGGTAGCCTTGCTTCTGCAGTATAGTTTCTGCGCACTCAGGAACCATCGCATTTTCCCACCTCCTAGCATGCACAACATCGCAGTAAAAATTAATCGCCCATCTCTACTGCGTTACAATGCTTGTGAAGTCCAAGAAAGTGACCACACGAGACCGTTCTCTTACGATAAATTGAACCGCATCAATCCGCTACTCAGAGCCCAAGTTTACTTCGTCAAGGCTGAACGACGGAATCCACAAATGATTTCTACCTTTCGTCTTTGCTGGCCATGTTTGCATCCTCGGTGAGTGTGGTTTCTTGTGGCTACGCTGTGAGGGCGAGCTGAACCAGATTCCGTCTGATCTGTCGTTCACGTAAGCCGGAGAAGCTGCTCCCGGACCCCATTTTCCCTTCAGCGTTCAAGCACACGCTTCCAAGGATAGATTTAGTAAGGCACAGACCCAGGCCATGAAAGCGGTCTGCCATGCCTACGCCACAGCCCTGGCGTTTAATGACGTTGCGCTGTGTTAAGGGAGAGAGAGGCTTGTGAAGCAAACGTTGCAAATGTTTCTTACCCTTCGGAGGAAGCAAAGGAAGAAAATAGGAGAGAACAGGAACAGAAATATGGAATCAAGCGTAGACCCACTGCTTTTAGCCCCAAGGTGACCATAACCTTAAATGAAAGAATACGTGCAAGTCAGTAGAGTCACTGTTCTGTACTACTATTATTAAGCAGAGGGAACTAAGAACAATAGAGAAGCAAGGAGGGAACCTAAAAGCTAATCGCACTAACCTTCAATTATACAATGTGAGTTCAAAAGCTAACGAGAATAAGTATATCTTATCTTCTGCGTGACTGTCACATATGATCGGTCATTGCGGCACATTGCCAAATACAGCGCTGTGGTAACGTGCAAAACCGTAAACCTTCCCACGCAGAGTCACACAGTCCCAATTTCCCGGACGGTTTGGTACAATAAATTAGGAATTGGAAATAAAGGGCTCCACGAAGCCGCTGGTTCACGAGCAATTGATTCTACTGGCTGTTGTAACTCTTCGCTCTTTCTTCGCCTCTTCTCATGTGTTGTCCTGAGTGTAAATCACATTCAAGTTCGCCAGATACGCTAAGCGCACATCGACGCCGCGCGTTGTCACGCATCGGGCACGACAAGCGCCACCAGCCTGGTTCCGGAAACATCCTGGTTCGTGCGTATGACTGTGTCTCAACCACCACACGTAGTAAGCACGTTGTACGTGCGTGACATCGCTCACTTAGGTCACCATAAGCTGACAACGGGCGTGCTGCGTGGCTCGACCGTTGGCACTCGCTAAAACTCGCATGAGCGGCCGCACTGATTAGTGTGACTGAACGAGGTGTGAATGAGGAAATAAATAAAACAAAATAAGCTTCCTTGGTACGCTGCGATATATACTCACGTTTGCTCAGCGTGAGCTTCTGGGAAGCATATTATTGCGAGAGAGGAGTGGCCACGTGACCCACTCGCACCTCCGCTCTCGCAGAGGGCCACGTGCGCGTCTGCGGGGGTCATTCTTGCTTCGATGTTGTTATGTTGAATCAGTGGCCGTGGTGCAGCCGAGACGCCGAGCGTTAGCAGCGAGATGACGGCGACTACACTGCCAGTGGTTCCTCCATCACCAACACGAGCTCACGAGGAGAGACTCGTATCACGAGCCAGCGAGGGGGTATATAAAATACTTAATGAAATCTTTGCCGAAACTTACGAGGCAAATGTTATGATGACGAAAGTGGCGGCAGCTGTGCTGTACGACGGTTTTCACGGCATGGAACTGTCTGGATTTTTTTTCTGTGCAGTGAAAAATTAATGTGTGTTTTATGAGGTAAGATTTCTACTATCTATTCTTTGTTTATACATAAATGTTTCTTTACACAGTGACAGTTATTTTCTGCCATCTCTCGAAATGTGTTACACTCATATGTGACAGGTGTAGTTCCACAAGGCCATTCAGAATTCCAGCTCTTACTTCTCATATTTGCATAAAGTGATAAGGAATTCGCTACGTTTAATGTAGAAGGCAGCTTTCAGACAAAATTATGTGCCTACAATTTGTGCGCTCGTTTGGTGAGGTGACAACGTCACACACGGAAAGGATTTCGCATTTAAGGGCGCTATGTCCTCAATGACATACCATGACCTTAAGCTTCTGTTTCAATTCCCTCCTTCATAATGAGTAGGTTTGTGAAGGTGCAGGTGCAGGAGGGATATCCTGACCCCCCACCCTCCCCTCCGTAACATTTCTCCATCACCTCTCGATGACAGGGCAATGGCCCTGTTACAATATATGGCTGCCAGCATTGTTCAAATATACTTTGCGCGAGTTTTATCAATATCAGTCACGCATAAGTAAACCTAGCTCGCAAGTTTAGCTCTTTTCCGTAGGGGGTGGAGTTGCGTAGTTCCTGTACTTATTTTTTATCAAGAACATTTCGGACCTCCCTGCGCCAGCCGTGCCTTACTTGCACCGTCCGCAGGGTCGAACGACAGCGGGGATGTCCCGTTTTGTCCAACGCACACGTGCCTGCGCAAGTGGCTTTTCGGCTGCTTAACGTAGTTCTTTCTCGGAGTGTCATTCGTTGACGCCTGTTTTTTCTGTTGTCTGGAAAAGCCAGAGCTACGGCGCAGTGTGTCCATACCAGAAGCAAAACCTGACAGAGTGGAAAGGCGTCGACGCCAACAACTTGAACCAGGCGCTGTAGATACAGACAACGAGAATTAAGACAACGAAACCGGGACAGTGCAAAAGCGCAGAATGCGTCGAAATGTCACGAGGCCGAGGAAGAACGTCACCGGCTGCAGTCGCTCAAGCCGGAGAAACGAGTGGACAGGCGTCTACAGCCGAAACGCGAATGCAGCGTTGCTGCTAATCTGTCCGCACATGGATGTTTCGGTGCCACGAAATTTATTTTATTGGAACTCTCCATGAGAAGTCTGTTTCCTGTATGTGAAGGAAAAAAATGAAAGACGTCTTCGCCGAGTTTCCGGAGCTCAGCGCCGGACGTACCAGAGAATGTGCCATGTTTCTTTGAGTTTTATGTTGTCTACAGTCAGAGTTCCCCAGCGTGCAGTCTACTCTATATTTATTGAAACAGTAAATATCCGAACTTAGTATAGCTTCCTGTCCTTCGAAGTTCATCTATCTGCCCGTCAATTCCACGTAGCGAATGCCCGAAATTTGGCGCTATGATGTCACAAAAAAGGGTGTTGTCACGGCTAAAAGACGGCAGGCTGACAGAGGACAACGAAGCGAGGAGCAGGAGCAGTAGCCACCATATTTCTCTGAAGAAGATGACGTTGAAGAATCTGCTCTTTTGATATATCAATGCAGACCTTAATTTAACACGAAAGCCGGGCTCCACCAAGATTTTCATGACGTATTTCCTTCACGGAAATACGTCAGCAAAATGAACGCCATCAAACGGCAAAGAAAAAAAAATCACAGGAAAAAGTTGCGTTGACAGGAGTCGGACCCATGACCTCTCCATCCGCGACGATGGCTGGCGGGCGTTTAGCCCACTTAGCTGACGCCAAATACATAACGAAGGCTACGTGAACGCGCCTATTATTTTTCACACTTTCATCTCACAGTGCTCTTGCATGGATTGATGGATGGATGCTATGAGCGTCCCCTTTTACCGGGGTGGTGACATGTGTGCCACCAGGCTCAAAAAACAAACTAAAAAAACACGCCGTTCCTGCGACCGTCCAATATGGCGGGTTTTCAACACAAGTGTAATTTCGTTTAACACACCGCGAGGTCGTGGCTTCAGCCCAAGCCTCGACATAGCGTCCATCCGTATCCAAAAAATTTGCAGTTACTTAGCTCGGGTATGCCAGGATATACGTAGCGTTATCAAAACTTCACCTGAATATTCTTAGCTTTCCAGATCGTCTAGGATTATTAGCCTTCTTCTGTCGTTCTTCGCTCGCTGAACCACTAATTGCAATGCAGCTACTTCGGGATCCGATGAGATAAGCTTCTCGGCTCCTCTGCGCCGTTGAGCAGCATTTGCGCTCTCCTTCTTCATGGCGTTACCGACCTGCCAACGCCAGTTAGAGGCGCTATCAAGCGGCTCCAGCAGAGTGTCAGACGGCGACTGCACAGCGAAGGCAAATAGCTGCACGTGCGCTGGCGATAATACGTCTGCCAAGGCTACGACGTCACTCTGGAAAGCGCAGACCAGCGGCGGCGAGTCGCGTGCGGCGGTGTCGGAAAGCGCGTGAGATGCCAGCTCCGGTGACCCAGCTGTGTGACAACACTGATCCTCGCGCATGCGCAGCACGGCTCATGACGCTCCGCGCAGAATCGTCTCCGGCTAAGCAAGTGTAGCTAACGCTACAAAATAGCCCTCCGATGCTCGCCAGGCTTTCGCACCGCGTTTCCCGCTCGATCTGTGAGAATTCACTGCAAGGCTACAGGGAGTACACAACGTGCATAGCGTTTCTCTCCGCATTTCACGACGCATTGGAGGAATGCGAACCGAGTATCAGTGTTTATTATGTGCTTGTTGATGCCATATTTGCGCGGGATTCACCATACGCAGTGTGCACGTATATGTTAAGAACGTCAGGTACCGCAAGGGGTAAATCGTGATCATGGGCGTTAGTCGTCGGTACGGAGATGTGCCACAAGGCGTCAACGTGAGTGTGTCCACATCAGGGGGTGCAACATCTGGCAAACAAAAGACAATATACGAGCTCTGAAATGCCAATGCACTAAAGCAATCAACTCCTTCTCTGACGGCACTTTTCACTTTCGTGTTATACCGATTCCTATGACAGAGGGATCCACCAGTTTTTTTTCATTGTCGCACCATGGTCCTGTGTCCTGTTCTTTCCGCGTTGCGATACTGATGGATGTGTTGGGCTTCAACGCCTGAAACTCAACACTTCTTCTCGGCGCGTTACTGCCACTCCGATCTCACAAACCTTTCCTGCAGTGGGCGCTCCTGTCCACCGCTACAGTCGCCGACTGCAAGGCCTTAGTCCCGAGGCAATACCCTGGGCCTTCCCCAACCAAGGACTTCGTCTGGTGAAATGGCAACAGCCGGCGCTCCGCAGGTGATTGTTGAGCAGCCTCGGATTCCTGAGACCTTCCACAGTGAAGTTTATGAGGACGTCGAGAATTGGCTCGAACAGTATCAGCGAGTCTCCAAGGCGAATCATTGGACCGTAGAGGATGAGCTATAACGCGTGCACTTGCTCTGGCAGACAGCGCTCGTATGTGGTACGAAAACCTGGATGCCAGATTCTCGTCCTGGGATGCATTTCGGCAGCAACATATCGGAACCTTTGCAAACAGCGACCGTCGCGATTCTTGTCAGCAAATCATCGAGTCGCGCATACAGAAGTCAAATGAAAGTGTCGCCATATTCGCGGTTGACATGACGCGCCTGTTTTGCCGAGCTGGCCCTGAGCTGCCTGAAGCTACGAAACTCCGATATTTGATGAGAGGCGTCAATGAACAGCTTTGACGCATCTCATCAGTGTTCAGATGTTTGGACAGCAAACGCGGGTCCGCAAGCTGCGTTCTACCTTCCCCTGACGTATCTACGGACGCGGTACCCTCTCGTCTGAAGCTATTTAGGTAGTCAAAAAAATAGATCAGCACAAGAATAAAAAATTCAGCGAGTTGGTAGGCGTTAGTCTTTGGTAGAAACAGCGTACACAAACGCCAATAAAATTTAGTTGCCAGTCAGCGTCTGCCCTCTTCTTTTAGGGGCGAAGCTCCTTAAGGAGGCACCCGTTCGTCCCTCGTAGTCGTAGTAGTGCGTAACCAGTCGTAGCGCTAGTACCAGGTCTTGACCTCCAAGGTGGTGCCGGTGGGAGATTTTCCTGTGCGTTGTTGAACAACAAAAAATTCGCAGCGTGCGCGTTAACTAAAAGCCGAATTCTTCTGTCTCTCATTCCCCATTAGCAGCCATTGGCATGTTCCAGCAGGAAACGTTAGTAGAAGTAGAAGTGCAAGTGTTAGCTAAAAGCCGACTTCTTCTGTCTCTCATTCCCATTAGCAGCCATTGTTTACCTCCAAGGTAGTGCCTGGTGAGATTTCTCCTGTGCGTGATTAAACAATAAAAATTTTGTTCAAAACGCCGTTGATTGATGAAATAAAGCAACGAAAGACGCCAGATGTTTTCTAAAAGCAAAAGGAAAGAACGCCAGATGTTTCTAAAGCAAAACGAAAAGACGCCAGCTGCTTAACGAAAGACGCCAGATGTTTTCTCAAGCAATGGTTTTCTAAACAATGAAAATTCACAGCGTACATGTAAAATTAAAGTGAGCTGTAAGTTGTCATAACTCATCGAACCTTAAGTATAAACGCGCGCGATCTCACGTCGGTGATGATGTACTGGGCAGAATTCACGGAAGATTCACGGTTTACCGATGAACCTCCGCAGCTTCGCCCACTCATCATCATTCACTCCGTGGATATGCTGTGATTTTTTATTTTTACAACCCCTCAAATAAAATGGGCTGACGAACTGTCTTATATTAACTCTGCTCTTTTATGCCAGTATTTCGAGTCTAACGCGATCAAAATATTTCTTGGTTGCAGCCGATATCGCTGCGGCTCTTGTTCTGTCGATTTCATTAAAAATAGAATAAACGTGACCTAAACGAGGCGCGACGAACGAAAGTTCGTATACAGTTTGCTATTACAGATTATTCTGCATCAGGGTTGGTTAAAACGAGGTTGATCATATAAGTCACTTGAATGATTGCTTGTAGGAAAAACAAACGAACCAAGTTCTTTCGGCAATCGCTGCTTCAATGCGTACGCGAGCATGCGGCGCACTTACGTGCCGCCGAACGTTTGCTCATACGCGGCTTCGAATTAACGACGGTGTCTGCAGCGTATGGTGGCTTTAAAACAGCAGCATGTATGCGTTTCAAAGAATGGTTGAAGATTACGAGGGACATGTACTCTACTAATGGATGGTAGCGCGCCGTCCCGCAAAGGAGAGAGAGTGCACTCCACGGTAACTGTCAATGGAGCCCGGTTTTACGGGGCGCACCAAACCCGTCAATCTCGAAAGCCTCCCTGTTGGATCCAGTTTTATTTCCAAGCTTTGGCTACCTATAGGAATAGCTTTACTTGTAGCCTACACCACGGAAGTAACTGCAAGAAAGAAAATCTAGTTTCCATTCCATCCTTTAAGCAACCGTTTAGAAGACAAAACAATTGATTCGAATGTCGCCGCTTAAATGTCTCCTACGAATTCCGATCACACCAATTGCTGTCACCGATCAATCAAAAGAAGCACTGACATACATAGCAAGGAATAATGAATGAATGAATGCAATATCTACGAAGTGTCCGCTTTTTAGTTGTGTTAGTGACGCATAAGCGTTTATTTTGATTGCACGTTGGGGCCTTTATTTGAACTCTGTTTATGAGCAGCATTTCCTGTGCCTGTTTCAGCTTCGCAACATTCGTCAGCATCTGTAACGGCCCCACAGCAGCCGCACCCCGCTGCAACAGAAACGCATGAGCATTAAATTGCGGATAACTATTAATTTTCTGGCGTGTACAAAGCTCCCTTTCGGCTTTACATGGTGCCCAAAAGAGGACTCTTAATTGCGCCAGCTTTTCTATGTACACTCAACTAGAAAACTGGCCGCCAGTTAAATGTTTTGTCAGGTAAGACGATAATTTTCATAAGTAAATAAATGTATCAAAACTAATCAATTTTCTTGGTTGTGGGTCTTGTAAAGAGGCCACTTTCGAAAGTGATTGGCTGAAGAACTGGCCAAAAGCTCCACGCTTGCGAAATGTTCCTATATCCGAACCGCATGAATGCTTTCTACCTGCCGTGCAAAAACAAATGTAAAAGTGCAGCACGTGATTTCTGTAAGAGCTTAAATCAAATATATTGCGGTTGTGTCAAAAACCCCTTCTATGCGACAAGACGTAAAGCCAACATTGAGTATTCCAACCGCATGGAATGTTTGGGAATTGGGATAATTTCATGCAAAACATGCGTTTTTTCGGTCGAGGCATGAGCTTTTTTGGAGCGGTTCGAGACCCTGACAAACGTCAAAAAAAAAACATTCCGGCAGATTCCACGCTTTGCGGGAATCGATTTCATGGGAATCATTCAAGGAGTTCATGCGAAACATTCAACGATGCCGCACTTTGCGCCAAGCCTTACGAGGTGGTTTGACGTATTCGTGTACTTGAGTAGTTGTGTTCATATTTTCTGCATACCAGACAAGTTCGCTACGCTTGTGTGTGAGGAGTAGCTCATATTATGACGTAAAACCGGAAGTGGCGGTGCAGCACAGACGTCCCTTTTATCAAAACGAAGTGCAAGCAGCGTCCTTGGACGCATTCCTACGGGAACGAGCAACGCTAGACCATAGTTTGTTAAGTCATGCGAGTACATATTGTTGCGACTACATTTACAAGATATTCACAGAGGAAAATAGGCCGATAGTCAATATGGTCGTTGTTCAGCAAAACACGTCGTCCTTCTCATCTTCCCTCACTTAAGCGTGGCGATAGCTGCAAAACCGCACGTCGAACACTGGCGGCGAAAGCGCCTCCCCGGTGCTCCCCGGTGTTGGGCGATACTTACGGCTTCAAGCGGGCGCCGTGCACGAAGTCTAAAGACGTGGAATGCGCGGTAGTTTAGAGGGGCCATTTGATAGGTAACGTCACTCACCTGGCTTTGCACACAGTCGCGGCCGAAGTATTTAGGAAGGAGGTTTTCGGGCAGGCCAAGATGCCTATACGGAGACCACAGTAGAACGAGGCTATCCGGATTAAAATATGTGTTCCGGTGCACTGTCGCATGCATCTTTCTGGTGCATCTGCGAGTCAGGGATGCGTCGATGGTCTATCTGACGGGCCTTTTCGGCCGTGGTAATAGCGTGCCGAGCATCTTCTCGTCCATACAAGCAATGAAAAGGAGATTATCCAGCAGCCATATGGCGCGAGGTGTTGCAAGCTAAAGGGACAGAGGATGTCCCAGTGCACGATGATGACTCGTAGAGGAAGAGATCACATATTCGCCATTCGGTACAACGGGAGATGGTTCGACAGCGACGCAGGTTAGTGCTTGTGGTGCCAGACGAAAAAAGGGAGCCCACGAAAGCTTGCTCCGAACCGGCCCCGACACCTCGGTGGACGCAGGCAAGTCAAGTAGTGCGACACCAGCTGAGCAGTCAATGACAACCGAGTAATCAGACAAGAAATCGAGTCCGATGGTCACATCATGAGGACAATGCGCAAGAACATGAAACCGGACAGAAGTTTGGCGGTCGGCGACCCTAGAAAGTGGGGTTCACAATCCAAGCGCAACCGTAGTTCCTCCACTGGCGACACGTACAAACAGGGACTCGGACGCCGTAAGGACATTCCTCCTCCGTGCACGGATATCAGAGCTCATTATGAAACATGTGCACAGGTATCAATGAGGGCAGTAACAGGCAGGCCATCCACTTCTACAGCAATCAGGTTCTGGTCTGTATTTGGGGTGAACAGGCGGTTTTCAGGTCGGGGTTCCAATGCAGCGTCACCTTTGGGAGCTAGATTGCTCAGTTTTCCGAGTATGGGCGTCTAGTAGGGCGGAACGACGAATAGCTATGAGACTGAGGTCAACGGGAGCGATGTTGCAAGAGCCTCATTGTAAGTTTCACTGTCACGAGCGGCAAACTGCAGGGGCCGGTTTTGCTCGCGTCGATAGCTAGAAACGAGCGAGATGTTGAGGTCTGAGAGCGACAATAAGGACAAATGTGTCCCACGCCATGGCAACGATAGCAGATCGGCTTGTCGTTGGGCGTCCGCCCTGTCCATGGTCATGATAGCGGCGAAACGTTCCCGGTGCATGCGAAGGCGGCGTCATGGTAATTACAGAAGGTTACGTGAGCGAACATACGGGCGACAGTCCGACATTCGCAAGCTCTTCCCGCACTACCTTCTGAATCAGCCAGATCGTTTATCGAGGATGATTGGACTTGCTACTTGAAGAAATTCCAGCAAATTTACGGGACATGAGAAAGAAGCAAACGCACACAACGCCGGAACTAACAACTGTGTCTTTATTGAGAGGAAGCAATTGCCCACGAAATCTCACAACGCATGTACGGTTCATCATTATCGCCTACAACGTAACCAGGTCTAAAAAGACCACAATCATCCTCCCTGCCATCGTTGCAAAATACCTAATTCTTTGTCAAGGAGGCAAATCGACGGTGTCCTGATACAGATATATCCACTTTTCTTAATGTAGTATGCCTACACCATTTCACGCTCCTCTTTTCTCTTTTATCTTCCCAGGCAGCTAGCATTATTGAAAAGCGGGTGGCAACCACATGGACGGCAATCATTGGACGGCCGCGCCAGAAAGGATGGTGCAGACGCCGCCTCGAGTTAGGGACGCCCGATGTGGACTACGCTCTCGGTGGTGGGCAGTTGACGGCATGTCGGCTAAAGGTCCTCGCAGGAGAACGTAGCGGCAGTATTAGGAAGCCGCATGAAATGCTGTGCGATGCGGCGACTCTCCAGTTCCTCGGCACTCTTTGATGATGTCGACCACGGTTGAGCAGTCCTTACACACCAGCAGATTGAAAGCATCGTGCGCAATGCTTTTGAGCACATGGCTTACTTTGTCTTCCTCGGTGATGTTGGCATCGACACGTCGGCAAATGTCGAGAACGTGAAGTATGTACCACACATAGGATTCGGTAGATGTTTGAGCCCGGTTGGAGAGATCTTTAGAAGGAGCCCGTTGGCGCCCGGTTGGTCTACCAAAAAGGTCACGGAGCTTGTGCTTACAGGTCTCCCAACTCGTTATCTCTGCTTCATGGGTTTTGAACTACACGCCTGCTGTTCCGCAGAGTTGAAGACAACGTTGGCGATCGTCATTGTTGGGTCCCTCCGATAAACCACTGCAAAACGCTCGTATTTCGCAATCCAGTCATCGACGTAGACGTTGTCTGGGCCGCAGAAGTTACGAGGATCGTGCGGCTGAGTCAATATGACCGGCTGTACCGGCTGGACGTGAGTCTCGGTCGATGAACCAGCAGAATTTCCATCTGTTGACATTGCGGGGCTGTCCAGGACACGTCCGCTGCAGAGCTCCGCCTTGCGTCGTACGCAGCACGTTCAACAAAATGTTGTGGTTATGTTTACAATATATTTACAGAGGAAAATAGTCCGACAGTCAATATGATGGCTGTTTACCAGAACAAGCCGTCCTCCCCCTCTTTCCTCACTTCAGCCTGGTGAGAGCTGCAACACCGCACTGATATGTAAAGTAGGGATGACGAACTTTTGAATCATAATATGCGCAGTATTTACATTGGCAGCGAATAGGTGCTTACGCCTGCAGCGGAAACCACCTAGGACTACCCTCTTGCCCAAATAAATGGCCGCAGTGTTGGGGGCGGAGTTTGTCTTTATTCTTAAGTTGAGACCGGCTTTGGTTTGTCTCTGTGGATATCTTGGTGGAGATTACCGTTCTTCCATAGTAAAGCATAAAGTGCTGTGAACACACGCATTGCCTATACATGACTGCTCCCTCGTAGTGGAGCATACGTAGTACTCTTAAACTTTTACCGTTTCGCAGCGAAGCTGTGTAAAACAAGGCCAACTGTAACTCCATGAACAGCGACCCTTTCAACAAGAATCCCTAGCAGGCATGTGCCTCATCATTTGGGCAAACCTGACCATCACCATTGCTCCACTAATAAAAGTAAATCAATGAATAATTCATTTAGCAAATGAATAAATTGATTAAGATATGTATGGGTGGATTAACAAATAAATAGGTAAATACACTCTTAAGGCTTCCGCCTCAACATCAGGGTTTGAGGAGGAATCGAACCCAGGTATTCTGGAGGCAGTCAAATATTCTACACAGAGCCACTCCAGTGCTTGAAGATACTTAGAACAAACACGCTATAGCGTCGTCAAGTCAGGGAAGGACTCGCGTTAAAAGATTTACTATTCCGTGGCAGAAGCGCATGATCGCTTCACGCGTCGCACCATGTAAATTGCGCAACGAGTGGGCGGGTGGTTCATGGTTAAAACCTACCCTCCCCGTTACAAGGGACTAAGCCATAATTAATTATCATCATCAGCTAAAGCATCAATAAAGTGTGCCGCTACGTAGGGGTGCGTATTGCTTTACATACGCGTAGTTGGTGCTACGTAACTGTAATTGCTGTAGGCACGCTCGGAGAGTTCACAACGGCCAAATAATTCGCGATGTAACAGGCACAAGTGGATAGGAAAGTGGGTAGGCTCGGACGGCTCAATGACGTCACACTCGGAGAGCTACGGCAGGACTGGTCAGACTTCGTCCCCCCTCCCCCCTAGGGAATGGAGAACCCTGCGTACGCGTATACAACCCAGGCATATACTGCGAAGGGAACGCGCACGAAGAAAACGCGCCGCCGTGATCAACACTCCGGTAACATGGTAGACGCAATGCGGTAATCCGGTAGCACGGTAACGTTGGAACGTAATACGCACGAGCTAAAACATATTGGTGGAGGCAAGCACCGCAAAACCCGGGCCACCGACGCGACGTCATTTCCGCCGCCATCCCCATCTAAGAATGGCACAAATCGAGCGCAGCGCGCGCACTGTGCAAACGAGACTGGCGGCGCTGATGTGCAGTGAAGGGAATTCTCGACTGTCATTTTGTGCGAAATGTAAAAAGGTAATCTTCGCGATATTGCAGGTAATTTCAGGGGCGGCGAAATTTCGATTTAATATTCAAAGCTTAGTGGTTGCGAGGCGCTTTAGGATTCTCCAATCGTTTCCAGCGCATGTAGCTAACAAAATCACAGCCTTTGGGAGGACTTCCCAATATATATACATAGTACAATTTTGTTCACTCCGGCGTTAGACTCTTAACACACATATGCGCAATGTATTTGTAGCACATCAGCTCTGATAGCGTAGCACACCTTAGAGAAAGTTATTATTTTGTTCTTCATAAACTGGCAACAATGTCGGCGAAACAAAAGTATAGCAAAAAGGGAGCAGCAGTCTTCTTTCGTTGCACATGTTGGCTACATCGGCTGTTTTGTGAGAAATGTACGGATGATGGTGCCGGATCATCAGATCCTAAACGGGCAGAACAAACGAGACAAAGATTCGTGAAGCGGTTTGATCGGAGTGGCTCAGCCTGCCGGAATTTAAAGGATGGTTTGCAGAGCACGCGACTACAGAAACGAAGTGCGAGACCTGGGGCGTGATGATTAAATGCGGTAAGAGTAATCGCCTAAAACGTGGTGAAACCCCGAAACAGTAGTCGGCTGAGATCTATCAACGACATGCTGTCGAAAAGTGCTGTGTTTGAGAAAGCCCACGCTGAAAATGACCCCGTAAATACGGCGGAGGTCAAACTGGCAGTGTTCTTCGCTGCACAAACGTTATATATTCAAAGTGGTGCATCGCGTTGTGGCGCTGTTGAAATACATTCTTCAATCTAATGTGGTAGCTCAAGTGACATTGGACCGAAAAAAATGAACTAAAATTCTGAAGAACATTCACGCAACTGTTGAGGCTCTGGAATCAGTTCAAGCGCTGCGAAAAACGGAGTTTTCTATTTTAATCGATGAAACCACGGATATGTGCAGCCAGAAACAACTGTGTGTCTTTGTACGGCCCGTAGACAAGCCTTCAGGAAGGGTGAAGAAATATTTGTCGCAACTTGTTCAAGTTAATGCCGCCGACGGAACAGCTCAAAGCGTGTTATCAGCCCTCAAACGCTGCTTCGAAAAGAGAGGAATTCGACTGAAAATGTCATAGGGTTTGCATCGGAAAATGCGAGCTTTACGGTGGTAGAGCATAACTCCGTAATTACCCGCCTATGGTCGTCCATAAACATCTGGCCAATATTCGATGCATATGCCTATCAGCGCATCTCGCTGCAAGTGTTGCTGTTGCATGCCTACCGAGGACACTGGAAGAGATGCCGCACAGCATTTTAAACTACGTTTTCGGACTGAGCAAGACCACATCACTCACTAAAAAAAAACAATAAAATATTTTCTTTTTATTCAGCAGCCATGTCTGCACAAATACCTGCCTACAACTTGCATGCAGAGAGCACCGCACAGCCCCCTTAAAGCGAGCTGCACTGAGCAACCCGGGTAATTAAAAGCCGATTGCGGAGGCAATGCTTTGGTGTTGTGCAAGACTGCAGGCGCAAAAAATGAAGACGATGGCAAGAACCGGGAACACTTCGCGCAATAATATTATATATATATATATATTTATATATATATATATATATATATATATATATATATATATATATATATATACTGCGAAGTAGAGCATACCAAAGCATACTACCTGAAGGCATCAAGTCTGTCAGAACGAGACCTTCGCTGTTAATGAAAGAAGGAAGGTGACTTTTCAAGGGCTCGTTTCTTTGTTGGACACAATATTACTGAGAACAGACAATAATGCCAACGAAAGCATAGGGGGTGTTCTTTGTAGTGATTAGAATATAAATGTGAAGAAATTAAAGTGGGCCGAAAAGACAACTTGCCGCCGCGAGGGCCTGCGACCTTTGAATAACACATCCGATGATCTACCACTGAGCTACGGTGGCGGTCATCCTCTCGTCCATTTTATGGGGTTTCACACATTTATATTCTAATTAACGACAATAACACCCCCTATTATTTCCTTGGCATTATTGTCTGTTATTTCTCAATATTATTTGTATGTTTATATTTTTTGTATGTAGATATGTTTATACGTGCGCATTGCAATGATTTTTATTTTGCACCCAATGAGCCCACTTGTGCCAATTGCTGCGTACGTGCACCTGTTGCTGTTTGTTATGATAATGGCAATGTAGAATTGTTTTGTCGTCAAGCTGATTACTGCTTTGGTGAAAATGTGCTTCGTGCATTTTGTATTTCATGTGTGTATGGCTATGTAAGCACTGCTACTGTTACGCCCAGCGCGAGCTGGACCACGTCAGGGGCCTAACCATCTCCTTTTGTCCTGACCACGGTGTTAGAAGTACAGGTGGAACGACGCAGCACCGGCGCCATGCGCTCGCTGCGTCAACTTCGGTTCCTCCGCGCCGTCACGCCGCGAGATGGCAGGAGCAGTCACGTGGCTCACAGCGGCGCGCGCCGGCTTCTGTTCCGACAAAGCCACGATGACAAAGCTGTTGTCACCACGTTACTTTCTCGTTTAATTCTCTTTGTGCGATGGCAGGTCATGCTGTTCGAGTGAGAAAGCAGTGAAATGGGCAAAAAGTGTTTTGTGCCGCGGTGCATCTCTGGGTACAAGACCTGCACTGAAAATGTCGATTTTAGATGCGAAAGAGCTTTCGCGCTGGGCTTTGTCCGTAGTTCCATTGGCGGCCGTCCGCTTTCTAAAACCTACCATAGTCACCTGTAATATATTGAGCGCGCGCTCGCGCCAAGGAGAAGTCTTCTTCGTTTTGTTCTTCGGCCGCCTTCATGATGATACGTACAGGACACTTTAGGGGTCCGGGTTGCCGTACGCTGTCCTAGCTTGGTGTAACGCAGGCAAAACCATGTGTGCTGGCACGCGCTTGCGCGTTCGGGCCTGTGTGAGGGGCTGGGTAAGACGCTGTGGCCTCTCCGCCTTACACTGTATCAGCAATCACGTGATGGCGTCGGGGAACGAGATTGTGCAGTCGCGCGATGAACCTGCTTGGCGTGCTCCAACAAGAGTTCAAGACGAGTAACAGCAACAGCAACTACAGTGAAATCATGGTGTGCTCCACTGTCAAGAACATGTTAACATCGGGCAAGGTGCCCTGGATGAACGGAACTTTAAGTCGGCGTATGCGCTGCTTCGCATCCCCACACGGTTCCCTTTAGTGGGAGATGGTGAAATTTCTTTCTGCACCCGGAGATGCAGAACGCCTGAAGGTTTGGCGCCATGCGATTCCGCGCAAGTACCGCGTGCTGCAGTCGACTTATTACGAATGCGAGAAGCACTTCGAGCCAAGGTATACAACGAAGGCGTGACAAGCAGTGTAAAAAGGTCACGTTCTTGTCAGTACACCTCGAAAGGTGGCTCTAGCTAATGACGCCGTGCCGACGAAGTTTTGGGTTCGTTTTGAGTTCATCATCTTGAGTTCATCCACGCCGTGAGTTGGCCCGTTTTTTAACCATACCTACGTGCGTGTGTAGTCTTTCTCTCCCCGCGCAAAAGCTACGCTTGTTAACAATGAGAATTTCTGGGGTTTTACGTGATGAAACCACGTATTGATTATGAGGCACGCCGTAGCAGAGCTCCACAAATTTTGCCAATGTGGTGTTATTTAACATGCACTGACATCGTAGGGTACAGGGGTCTCTAGCATGCCGCCTCCATCAAAATGCGACCGCCGCGGCTGGGATCGAACTAGTTAATTTCGGTCCGCAGCCGAATACCGTAAACGGTGTAGGGATAAGCGATTAAGATTTTAATCGATTAATCGTTAATCGTTAACCGACTTAGCCTTTAATCGAATAATTGCTTTCGGTAGAAAGTATTAATCGATTAGTCGAATAATCGACATTTTTTTCTGGGTGATTTAAAACCGACATCTCTTTGTTTGAGACGCATCGTTCGTGCTTGATACAGACCCAAATCTTTTTATCAGACGCGCTGACGATCGAAAATTCCCGCTTTCGAAAGTGTCGACGATGGGTTTCTTGTGTCCAGTGTGTGAAAATTCCCACTTTCGCACACTGGACACAAGGAGCCCGTCGTCAGGAGATGGCTGTTGGCTAAATAGTGAGATACTGGTAACTTACCTGAAGAGGCGGATTGGTGTCGTCAGGATAGGGTTCATCAACACTGTCGCCTTCGTCGTAATCATCTTTCTTTGGGAGATGGCTCTTTGGCACGTGGATAGAGTG
Source organism: Rhipicephalus sanguineus (assembly GCF_013339695.2). Classification (NCBI taxonomy): domain Eukaryota; kingdom Metazoa; phylum Arthropoda; class Arachnida; order Ixodida; family Ixodidae; genus Rhipicephalus; species Rhipicephalus sanguineus. The sequence continues at coordinate 131,959,200 of NC_051183.1, read as the reverse complement.
GGCGTGCAGCTGGTGATATCTTAGAGTCTCCGTTGCTGGCTTCGAGAAGTGCTTGCCACATTTGGTACACATTGCAGTCTTCGTTTTCTCATCTTCTGCGAACAACGACCACATTGCGCTCCCTTTCCCGGCATTAGGGCATCCCAAAGGTAGCAGTATAACCACCAATGTGTAATAATTACACAATATAACACGCAAGTGACGCAAGCCCCACGTATACTCAGGCGACGCTCAACCAGCTTAAGAGAGAGGAGGTGAAGGCAGTAGCAGCAGCACAGTAGACTGTGAGCCGGAGCTAACCGGGCAAGTTCATTTCTGCCTCGATGGGGTGGAGCCGCCTCCTGTCCGGGCTTGAAGCATTGGGGAATGCTTGGAGTTCAGGGCAAGTTCATATCTTTCTCTATGGGGTATGGCCGCCGCCAGCTCCGGGCTCGTTCTGCTAGTGCAGAAATATGCGCTGTAGGGAAAGGAGTGAAAAAGAGGCGATGTGCACGGCATCTGCGTCTCAGGATAGCGCGCCCATTGAGCGCGCCTCGAGGTCATGCGCTCCGGCCAAAGGGGGAGGTTGGCAGCGGGCGTGGGGGGTGCCGTAATCGATTAATTGAATAGCTTTATTCGATTAATTGGATTAATCGAACCGCGGAAATTGATGACGATTAATTGATTATTTGTGGACCTTTAATCGAAAAATCGTTCATCGATTTTACCATCCCTAAACCTGCGTACCACCGCGGTTGACCGGCTACGCTCGTAAAGATTCCACACACCGCGATCGACGTGTTCCTTGAAAGACGAAGTAGTAATGCTGTCTTCGGGTGACTATGCGAGATATAAACACTGGAAATTATTCCTCAATTGGCAACAGAGAAGAATCGGAAACACATATCCACCATTCTTAATGTCTTCCCTTCTCGCAGTGCCAAACCAGGATGCCTTTTCATGTCCATCATCGGTGCCTCAAACTTAGCTGCTGGCATTCGCTAAAATTCAGTGTTGTACGCACGACCAGCGAAAAAGTCGTATTTGTCACACATTCGTGTTTATCCGCGATCAACGACCACAAATTACTTCAAATGTTCGCGACAGCAAAGTCAGTATGCATTTTATGTTGTAATACTACGGCTAATACTAGATCAAGAAGGGAGCCGACAGATGGTTACACGTTATGGTTTCAAAACAGGAGAAAGTGCTTCAGATCAGGCTGGCCGACGTTTCGATAGGGGACCTATCTTTGTCATAGGCGCCTTGACATCCCTGGCGTGTTAGTTTTAAGGGGTTAGTGATGACGTCATGTCCAGCGGTGGCGCGTCTGTTGCTGTTGGTAATTTCTGCCTGGAAAGAGAGAAACTCGAAAGCAGAAGAGTGTAGCCCTTGCCACATTTCAAGAGAGTTTGCAAACACGTTCTGGTATGGCATGTCCGAGGTAAAGGAAGCTGCAAAAAAAAAAGGAAAAAAATAAAGGGGGGGGGGGTACAACCAAGCGAGGGGGCGAGTGCAGCCATCACCAAGAGCTGCAGAATGTGGTGAGGAAGGAAACTACAGGCGGGGAGAAAAACCGGGCGGCTTACGTATAAATGTCCGCCAAGGAGCTGCAGAAGGTGGTGGGGAAGGCAGCTACAAACGAAAAAAAAAGAATAAAAAAGGGGTGAGGTACTCGGGCGGCGTACGTTTAAAATTCCGCCTGCCTACTTTAAGTGATATTGGAAGGGTTGCCTGAAAAAGTTCCTGATTAATGGGTGAAGTAATTGGCTGGCATATGCATCCAGTGTCGTCGGTGGCTTCCAAAAATTGGGCGCCCGTCAACTAAGAGGGGAAAAAAAAGGAGAAAGGAAGGAGGGGCGGCCGGGGGGGAACAATCGGAATAAGACTCGTAGAACTTCCTGAGAAGGCGAGGGCTGTGACAATGCTGGCCAGAAGCGGCCTTTGGAGCGCGGAAAGGGGAAAGGAAACCGTGGTTCGGATTCACTAGAAAATGAAAACATCTTAAGAATATAATATCTACACGTATGTGCACATTTATACATGCAAGGTTAAGAGATATTAAAAAAGAATATTGATAGTGTATTATGGGAGCTGGTTGGGATTTTATTTTACGAATAGGTTAAGGTTTTTGAAAGCTGAGCGTACTTCATGTCTCTTAGTATTATAGGATAATAATATCCTATAATACTTAATACTATAATATCCCCGCTCGCCCTGTGAGAATTATTGGCCAGGCTAGATGGAAGATACGACGCGCGTAGCGTCCCTCTTCGCGTTCCACGACGCGAGGTCGGTAGCATGCCCAACGAACGCCAACGGAACGCGATCGTGCAAGTGCTCCGGCTTCTCCTGTGCGTGATTAAACAATGAAAATTCACAGCGTATATGTAAAATAAAGTGAGCTGCAAGTCGTCATAACTCTCATCGAACCTTTAGTATAAACGCGCCCGATCTCACGTCGGTGATGATGTACTGGGCAGAATTCACAGAAGATTCACGGTTTACCGATGAACCTCCGCAGCTTCGCCCACTCATCATAATTCACTCCGTGGATATGCTGTGATTTTTTTTACAGGTGGCACACTCAATGCAGTAGATCAGGTTGTTTGAGGTGCACGTGAAGTTCGATGTTACCTTGTGAAGGTAATCGGATGCTGTGCTTTTTACGTTGGTGGCTGGCTGTATATGTTTGCACGTAGAACATCTTGGACGCCCACAGGGTCCAGACGTTGGTGTAGTTCTTGTTGCGAGTTTTGCATGTACGAGCATATCTTTAAAATTGGCGTTGCGTCTGTAGGCAACCTTAGGCGGTTCGGGGAAGATTTTTTTTGTTTCTGGTTGGTTGTTAGAATCAGATAGTATTTTGCGAGGATGTTGTTTATGTTCGGAAGTGCTTTGGAAAATTTTGTAGTGAGAAGAGGCGTTGTTGTTGTTGTGGTTTTAGGGCGTGGATTGAGTGTCTCAGTGCGATCTAGTTTTAGTGCGTCCGTGTAAGCCTTATGTTTTTTTCCCTCTTAGTTGACGGGCGCCCAATTTTTGGAAGCCACCGACGACACTGGGTGCATGTGCCAGCCAATTACTTCACCCATTAAGCAGGAGCTTTTCAGGCAACCCTTCCAATTTCACTTAAAATAGGCAGGCGGAAATTTAAACGTACGCCGCCCGATTACCTCACCCCTTTTTTTTCTTTTTTTTTGGTTTGTAGCTGCCTTCCCCACCACCTTCTGCAGCTCCTTGGCGGACATTTAAACGTAAGCCGCCCGGTTTTTCTCCCCGCCTGTAGTTTCCTTCCTCACCACCTTCTGCAGCTCTTGGTGATGGCTGCACTCGCCCCCTCGCTTGGTTGTACCCCCCCCCCTTTCTTTTTTCTTTTTTTATTTCTTTGCAGCTTCCTTTAACTCTGACATGGCACACCCGAAAGTGTTTGCAAACTCTCTTGAAATGTGGCAAGGGCTACACTCTTCTGCTTTCGAGTTTCTCTCTTTCCAGGCAGAAATTACCAACAGCAACAGACGCGCCACCGCTGGACATGACGTCATCACTAACCCCTTAAAACTAACACGCCAGGGATGACAAGGTGCCTTTGACAAAGATAGGTCCCCTATCGAAACGTCGGTCAGCCTGATCTGAGGCACTTTCTCCTGTTTTGAAACCTACGGCTAATACGGTATTTCTACGGCTTATACTACGGCTAAAACTATGCTACTACAAATAGAACTAATATTTGTGATATTTCAGCGTGACGTCACTGTCATATGTTTAAATGCACGATTTCACATGTCCTAATGAGGAAAGCATATGTTGAATTTGCCACCGCGAACCTTCGCTGTGGCAAATTCAACATATTCAACAGATAACGGCTATATCGTCAAAATTTCGATTTATTCGAAGCCATTATTTATTTATTTATTTTTGCGCTCGTCATAGCGCGAACGCACAGTTCTTTATTCATTTCCAGGGGCGTTCGCGGCTCCGAGGCCGGTAAGTTAACGGTAGCAGGCCGATAAATTAACGGTGGTTTCTTGGCCCGTGCTCGCTACAACTTGCACCATCACGCGCGCCAACTGGCTGGCAACGGGCCAAGAAACCACCGCCCACTTATGGGCCTACCACGGCAACGGAGCCAGCGAGTCCCGGCCGCAGCTGATTTCGTTCGCTGAAACCACGGCTGAGGGCAGCACTCTCGCGGCGGGCGAATGCGCTGGTCACGTGGTTCTTTTTTATTTCGCGCGCTTTCTTTGTAGATTGGAAAGAAATGGTATACGGGAGACTTTTTTTATCGCAAATAATGCAGTTGGGGTTTTTGAAGACGCTCTCGAAATTGGAAGTCGCATTTCATGCCTAAAGTCAATACTTAGCAATTTAGTTAAATAATCCTAATTAACAAACTTGTTAATTGCCGAACAAAAAGGATTGCCTGTAGTGGCAAGGTGACTGTCAGTAATTTGCAACTAATTTCAATCGCCTGCCTCTATCATTGTATTTTAACCCTTGGTGCAGCTAGACATGTGCGCCGGACCCAAAATCACCGGCGGCGGCGCGCCGGTATTTCCACCTCCAGCGGCGGCGCGTAAACAGCGCGGGGTTCATCGAACCGGCGGCGGCGCGTCGCGGGTGGGGGAGGTGGGGGCAGGAGGGCGAAGCAGTGAATGCGATAAGTACACGCCGTAATGTCGCATGAACAAGGGCTAGCAGCTAACTCTTATTGCTCCGATGTCACTTAACTTTACAAAACGCTGGTGTATGGCAATACGGCCGCTCCTGGGAGAGAAGCGGTTTTCGGTCAGTTTGTCGTATCAGTGGTCCGAGCGCGATGTTGTGAGATCACAGCGCTTACAACGCTCATAGCGTGTAGAAGGTATACGAGCCGTTCGCTGGGGGATGTCTGTCGAAATAGCGCGCGTGCCAGCGCTCTCGACCGCGCCCTTATCGTCAAAGCTCACAGTTGCTACTCGAGTTACGCAGTCCCTCTCCCCAGACATCCCTTCTTGCTCCTTCGCCCAGCAAATGACAGGCGGGGCGTTTGCTTCTGCTTGAGTAGCAATTGACGGCAGGCCTCGCACGCGGGTTGATGTTATTCCGTGTGACTGAGATGGCCAGCTTGTTTCATCTCTGCTTTAGCCGTGTTCCTTGCCAACGCTCGCGAGAGCATACAATGCGCAGAGCGATGTTATGGATTTAGAATTTACACGCAGCATGACGGCGCCGTTGAAAACCTGTCCTGAGTGTCCATACAATTGCTAACGCAATAAAAATATACAAAAAACCGTCGAAGTGGGCTCGCCTTTTCCCTGGAAAGCTGCATCGTCCCCGCTGTAGAGACTGCGTCCGTTAGAAAAATAATATAATCCGGAGCCTTTTTCATTGCTTTCGTTCTCGCCTTCAATACCCTGAATTCTTACAGGGGACATCTCCTCGCCACCTCTTTCTTGATAAAACACGCGTACAATGGGAGACAATTCACAACTCTCATTTCTCGTATATGGAGCAGTCGAGAGTATGTACCCTGATCATGTCACGTGAATCACTGTTCCAGCATCACGAAGTGCACCAAAAGACAAAAAAAACGCCAAGAGAGAATAACGCGCTCGTTGTTTTTGTTCTTTGTTGTATTTTCAGAGGCTACTAGGGGCCCTTTATAAAAACAGGGCTAGCAAACACGGACACAGGAGAGTAGTCACGACACGAGAAACTCCGCTAACAACTGAAAAATCACACAGCGACGGAACCGAAGGTAGACACAAATATTTATCTGCGCATTCCCACGTAAGAGGCCATACCTATCAATCAAGTGCGAGTAGTGGTCTATGTGAGAGATAGCTGTCCACTCTCTCGATGTTTCTCTTATGTCCGTGTTTCCACGTCATGTCTTCTTAACAGGAATATGAACCAACTAGCTCAGCTATATTCTAAGTTTGCCATTCTCTTTACATCTGTATTTATTTCTACAGAAGAACCGACACTTGGGCGAGTTGGATTGCGTTAAACATGATGAGTGGTTCTCAGCGCAAACGACGAATCCATTTACTCGAGTAAGAATGAAAGGAAAAGTGTACTAACGTACTGAGATATATATATTACTTATCTCTTTTATTTATTTATACACAGTGTACTAGGTCCAAGACTCGAAGAATATGCTAACCAGCGAGTTGGGTCGTCGCCCTTTAAGGCTGGAGGACGCGGCAGCGTTAAGGTCAGGCAATACTCGTGATATTTCAGGAGAAGAAAAAGATACAACTTCTGGGGAGCTATTCTCGATGCGTTCATCCAAAGGAGATGTCAACAATCCATTTTGACAGAGCGCATTCCGTGATTCGAAAAAGCGGTGAGCCGTGATGTCACCTCGCTCTTGACCACGTCGCCGCACCGAACCCGCCAGCACATTCCTAGCGTAAGAAGAGAGTGGACGAAATGCACAGAAGCAGGAACTTTTCCAGTCTGAATTTGCATATGAATGTGTCCCAGATGTTTGAGAACGATGCAGGGAATGCGTACCGACCTTACAGATGCGTTAGATGAGCGGCCGCTCATCTAACGCAAATCGATGGCTAACACGATCAAAAGTATTTGCACCGAAAATCGGATCTCTGAGGGCTGCGTTCGTTGCACTGAAGCGCATTACATCCCTATCATTTGTGTCGAGAGTGTTTGAAAGCTTCGTGATGTCATGATGGCACAACAGAACAAGAACTGGAAACAGGGGGCGCGCTTCTCGCCGAGCTCCCGCTATTCAGCGGCCGCTGAATTGGACAGTACATTACATGGACACATCGAGAAGAGCTCCTCCGGCGAAGTGCTGTCTTTTATTTTCAGATTCCCCATTGGAATAAAAGAAAACACTAACGGCGGCACGCCGCAATTATTGCGCGGAGGCGGCGGCGGCGTGATCTCTCTTGGGATTTCGGCGGCGGCACGAGCGGCGTGACCAAAAACAGGCGGCGGCGGCGGCATGGCGCGGCGGCGCACACCTCTAGGTGCAGCCATCGCCGCCAAATCGTCGCACCCAACGTCCGCAGGCGCAGATGAGATTGATGCAGAGGCCCGTGATGCAACTTCTGCGTACAAAGGCATGCGAAAGGGTACAGGACACGGAGCACGTGCGACGCTTGTCAAGGATGCCAGTTCCTCCTTGATAATTTCACGCAGGTTGGAAGGAGGAGAGTGGACAGACGAAGTGGCTGTGTTGCCCGGAACAAGACCGTGAAGTTGCACTTTGACATCCACTCTGACAATAGTGCGGATCAGGGCTCGCAATTCATGTTCTCCAGCAAAGCGAGCGTCATAGGAGGCGTGTGGAAGGAGCATGGAATAGAGCACGTCGAGGCGTTGGCATGTGGTGATAATGTCCTGAACTGTATTTGGGCTCTGAACGACGAGAGCATGGAAGGCCACAGAGTTCACGCCTTTCAGTATGTGACGTATGCGATCGGCATCCGCCATGTCAGGTTGGGCACGGCGACAGAGAGCCGGAACGTCTTCAATAAAAAAATCACAGCATATCCACGGAGTGAATGATGATGAGTGGGCGAAGCTGCGGAGGTTCATCGGTAAACCGTGAATCTTCCGTGAATTCTGCCCAGTACATCGTCACCGACGTGAGATCGGGCGCGTTTATACTAAAGGTTCGATGAGTTATGACGACTTGCAGCGCACTTTAAGTTTACATGTACGCTGTGAATTTTCATTGTTTAGAAAACCATTGCTTAGAAAACATGTGGCGTCTTTCGTTAAGCAGCTGGCGTCTTTTCGTTTTGCTTTAGAAACATCTGGCGTTCTTTCGTTTTGCTTTTACAAAACATGTGGCGTCTTTTGTTGGTTTATTTCATCAATCAACGGCGTTTTGAACAAAATTTTTATTGTTTAATCACGCACAGGAGAAATCTCACCAGGCACTACCTTGGAGGTAAAGAATGGCTGCTAATGGGAATGAGAGACAGAAGAAGTCGGCTTTTAGCTAACGCTGCGAATTTTTTATTGTTCAACAACGCACAGGAAAAATCTCCCACCGGCACCACCTTGCAGGTCAAAGCGTAAGACTGGTTACATACTACGCTACGAGGGACGAACGGGTGCCGCTATAAGGACCTTCGCCCCTAATACGGCGTATATGATTCGTCGGGCCATTGGATGCAGGTTGCGAGCTTCTGTTTCGCTACCTAAGAGCGTCCTGCACATGTACAAAATATCTCACGTAGTTGCGCCGAGAAGGCTGCCCAATCAGGAAAGTCGCTTTCATGGTTGTAGAACCAGGTTTTAACCACTTCCCTGAGGTAAAAAGGAACGTAGCGTAGTTTGTGGGCCTCGTCCCAATGATTACAAACACTGGTTGTGTCATAATTGTCGAGCCACTCCTCGGCGTCCACACCGCGAAGGTAAGAAAATACCGGAGGGGCTCGTTGCGATGTACTCACTGTGGTGTTAGGCCCAACTGGCTGAGCAGAAGCGGTTAGGCAGCGGAAGCGTTCGGTTGATTCCACGAAAGATCAAAAAAAGGTGTATACTTGATGTTTCCGATTTTCCTGTTAATTTTGTATGTTGTGCACATATTACTGCACAGCACCAAATTTCATTTCATTTTGAAATAAAATTTCTTTTCAACACAGGAAAATTTAACAAATGTCGCCGGTTGACGACGACCATTTTACGAAGAGTGCGTTTTTGTAAACTCGCAACCATGCTGGCAGGTACTGAAGCTATATATTACAAATATCTTTCTTTTTAGCGGAAGTAAAAGTAAAGAGGAAATAGCTCTTATGATTTCATGGAATTATGTGCAAATTATGTATTTTTAAAAATTCACGAAATACGCTGCGTTTTTGAAAATCAGTCAACTTTGGGACGCTATGGCCAGTTCTGTGAATATCTTCGCTTGTTCATATTTGCAGTATGAATATGCCTTTATGTGAACAATGAACCTCTGCATTTGTATTTCTCTAATAATTTTCAAAGTAATAAATTTTCATGCTCGAAACACCAAAAAGACAAAAGTGCTCCACTATCAAAAATCTATAATAAAACAACCCCAGTCTCAATTTTGTTCAGTCCCCCAACATGTTCTCAAAGGACTGCAAAATGATATGAAAAAAACATGTTGCATAATTTTTATTAGAACAAAAGCAGAAAATGTCAAACATTGTGTTTCCAGAGCGTGGTGGCTACTGCGTAAAGGACATCTCTAGTAACAAAAAAATACAAAAACACGTCTTTTTTTCTTCCCTGAGCTTCGCTAAACAACAGTAATGATCTATTGTCGTTACTACGTTAATATGGTCGTTATTCGATGCATATGCCACTCAGCGCATCTTGGTGCAAGTGTTGCTGCTGCATGCCTACCGAGCACACTGCAATAGATGCTGCACAGCATTTGAATCTACGTTTCGGGACTAAACAAGACCACGGCACTGACAAAAAATAATAAAACCTTCCTTTTTATTCAGCGGCCAAGTCGGCACAAATGCAGGCGTACAGCATTTCATCCGCACCACAGCCCAAAACATTATATATATATATATATATATATATATATATATATATATATATATATATATATATATATATATATATATATATATAGGTACTGTCTTTGTGCAGAGAATTATGCCAGGATTTTTTCGATCCAAGCGGGGCAAAATACCTGAACTAGGCCAGTTTCTTGCCTGTCCATGGGAATTCATTGCGGCGCAGGACGGAACATCACTGCCTGGCGGGAGAGACAACCAAGACAACGGCCAGTTTCGATCAAGCATCTCGCAACCGAAGGTGCGTCTGTGTGTCAGGCGAAAGCCTTAGATGCCTCATAAGACGCGAAAATTTACCGTCGACCGTCGGTGCAGAAAGCCTTCGGAGAGCTGTGCGGGAGGATCCATACATTGACTGAAAAGAAAAGAAAAAAGATGGCTTTCGCCTTCGAGTCGTCTTAGGCGAGCGCATAAGCAACCCTGTGATTTTTCTGCTTTCTTCCTATTCCCTGTCGCTTGTAAAGCAATAAACCCCTGTCGCCTTTTAGCCTTTTCAAGCTGAGCTCGTTATAAGACACGGGGTGCCGCTAAGTGCCTGCACCACGTGTACATGTATACTTGACAATGTTAGTGAGCTGGAATGTTTGTAACTGCTTCAGTGTGCATGCATTTTATTTTCAAGCGAAGCCTTTTGACACTGAGACGTCGGTGGCCGAGTCGTACAGGAAACACCCGGAGGTCGGGAGCGTGCAGAAATGGCTCCCACGAAGGTGCGGCGGTGACATGCCCATTTTTATGTGGCCCGCTATGCTCTCTCGATCGGGGACTTGTCGGTGATCAGCCGCTACTGATGTGATCTTATGTCGAGGTCACTTGTCATTTCACGGTTTTGCAGCGCTCATGTCATCTGACGTCCTCTTTGTCCGCGTCCTTTTAGCGTGCAAACCATGAACGTAATCCAACTAGCCCAATGATCTATTGTCACTTCACGTTGCCATGTTAAGGCGAACGCCTTATTGCCTCGCTAAACAGAAAATTCGACCGTCGGCGTCCCGTGTCGTAGGTGGCGTCGGCAAAGAGTGGTACAAAAATTCATCATCGCGTTTTGTGACGTGATCATGGCGTCACAGTTTCTGGTGTGACGTCATGTGACGTAACGCCACATGCCGTTGTAGCGCCCTCCGTTTTGGCGGCGACAAAAAAACCAGAGAGCGCTCGACCTCAATGGAAGAAAATAAAGACGGCGCTTCGCTGTGGCACGTGAGGCCCCGGCTCGTGCTCTCTGCGGGAGTCGATTCCGGTGGAGCCGTTTCTTTCTTTCGCTCCTGTGGCTTAAGCCTGCGCTATAATCACATGAGGGCGTAGCTTGGTCAAAGGTGGGCTGATCAAAGAGGAAGTGCAAAACCAGATGAGATGCCTCTGATCCTGGAGGCAGTGCGGAACCACGCTAGGAGCCCAACGCTTTCGGAAGGTGCCGGGGCAGGATAAATATATCTAGGGAGCCTACACGACCGGCCGTTCATGTTGCCTTCCTAATGCATAGAATGAGCACAAAAAGAGGGCTTTCGCCTTCGAGTCGTCTATGGTGAATATGAATGCATGGCGGTCGTTGTTGCCGGCATAAGCTGAAGTGCCGTGCTGCTAAGGGATCAGTTATGACGGAGTATTGCGCCATGGATAGATAGATAGATAGATAGATAGATAGAAGTAGATAGATAGATAGATAGATAGATAGATAGATAGATAGATAGATAGATAGATAGATAGATAGATAGATAGATAGATAGATAGATAGATAGATAGATAGATAGATAGATAGATAGATAGATAGATAGATAGATAGATAGATAGATAGATTCAAAAACTACAATGTCGAAATCCCGAGGGAACGAAATTCTCACCGCAACGAAATATTCCGGAGCACCGGCGAACGCCCATAGGAGTCAATGCATTTCGTAACTCGCGACTACGAAAGATATTCATACCTCAGTCACTCATTAACGAAATTTTCGAAACACTAGTGCGCAAATAATGTGCTCTCGCTAGAATACTGCTGAAATGCATTCATGCTACACTTAAAATTGTGCAATACTATCGCTACAGCTCACTTGAGACGCAGCCACCATCATTGTTTACAAAAACATAAAGCTGACGACAATGATGATGATGATGGCTTGCCAAAACACCTGCTCGTTATCGTGGACTACGTAGCCAAATCCACATTCCTCGTGAGGTTTCGTTCGTTGGCTGGCTCTGTGGGGTTTGCGCGCACATTTTCGCGTGTGGGGAGCCATTTGTGCAGCGTTCGCTTGGCCGCTTGGTGCAACGTGAAACTGTGTTTTTGCGATTGCTTCGTCCGATTTCGCTGCCTGCGAAGATTCCGCCTCCAAAGGAAAAAGCAGAAGTTCATCACGCTGGAAGATAAGGCTGCAATCATCAGTGATGTGGAAAAGGGGAGGAAAAAAATGGACATCGCCGAAGAATTCGGCGTTGCGTGCAGCTCGATATGCACGATTCTGCGCTGATCCGCGCTGATCCAGCGGAGCCAGAAGAAGGTTCGCCTGTAGGCGCACATGATGACGGTACTGGTGACAGCGCAGTGCTGCCGTCACTGACTATTTCCCGATTCCCGATCGAGAGGCATGAAATTGCTGCATGGTCAGGCCCGCCAAAGCAACCTAATAACTTTTGGAAATAAATATGTTTTTTGTAAATTCCATGTCTTTTCTGCCTCATTCTCGCGCCAACAAATTCCCGCAAGAGCGAAATTCTGTGCATTCCCCGCCGGTTCGTTATTGCGGGTTTCAGCTGTAGATGCGCGCACTGAGTCAATGCCTAGCCTACGGAAAAAACATGCTATGCGTCTAACAAGAAGAGTCACTTTTCAACATGCTGCAAGAGTTCGCAAGTCCACGACATTCAAGAAAATCGAGAAGAAAGCTCCGATGTCATCACGTCAGCATCCGTGGAATAACCACAAAGCCTGGAAGACTGGAAAGCGTGTGGGTGTCATATCTGGTCGTCAAATGAATTTCAAAGTCGATACAGTTCTCAGGTCTGCTTGATCCTCTCAGCATTTTTCGGCGCACCTAGAACCCAACCTCGTTATAGAAGAGCGCGGCAGTACTGAATGCCTACAAGGGGTGGTAGATCAAGCACCTGGGTATCGCCACGAAAGCACATCAGATAAACGGCACAACTAGAGGACACTTTTTTCTTTATTGCCAATAAGGTACGCCAAGCGCTCATTGGCTTGAATGCATGTATTGACTGCGCCATCGTCACCGCGAACATCGACTCAGCCAGATGAAGCGGAAACAGAGGCTCCGAAGAGAAATTTGTACGTCTCTTTCATAGCACACGCGCGTACAAAAAGTACAAGATGGTTGTCCGGCCAGATGATGGTATTCCAATGTGAAACCTGCTCGTAGGGTGCCTGTAGCACTGAAGAAGCCACTGCTCGACGAGCGGACACGCATGGCGCCGCCGTCCATCATCGGCAAAGTCAAAGAACCTAGCGAATCGCTTTTTCCCTTGGACCAGGTTACGAAAAACTATGGCCTTCATGGGTGTGCGTGGACCCAAAAGAAGTAAGAAAAAATACATTGCATGAGCACTACTGTATGCTTATCCCCGAAAACATAGAAGGTGAGATTACAGGTGCTAGATCCTTTTTCACGACTTGGCACCAACTCTGGTTTCATCAGATCCCTCTTGACGTAGCTACATGGCGGATCTGCACGTTAGCCTTTTAGACGCTAGCGGTTCTTATGACTACGTTCGGTATATATTCGGCCACTGAGGTATTTCAAAAGAAACTGACGACGATCTTTGAAGGCGTCCCAGGGGTACGCGTTTACGTCGCTTACGCATTGATTGATTGATTGACAAAGCACAGCACGAGGAACGTATGCGTACCGTGCTTAAAAGGCCAGAACATGCAGTACTTACATTTAATCCTGAAAATGCATGTTTCGTAAAAACGAGATAACCTTTTTAGGTACACAATCAGTGAACGCTGCGTGTGCCCATGCAACGAATCGGTTGAACGCGTCCGAGCTATGCTCGCGCCGAAAAACAGAATTGCAGTGAGGAGAATGCTGTTGTCGTTAACTATTTTCGAAAGTATATACATAGATTCAGCGATAAAACGGCGCTGCCGCGAAGTCTTGTTAAGAAGGAGAAGGAGGATACAACTTTTGTCAAAGGAAAGTTCGGGGGTTTGGAGCTGACCGCCTGTCTACAGCGACATCTTCTTCCCCTGCAATGACGGCTTTTTGCACCTCTTCGTTAGGGACCGTATCGAGGTCTCCCATGTCGCTTCTGAGGGAGATGGCAGAAGCTGTCTTGGTGCGGGAATACCTTCGCATTCCCAGGCGTTATGACGTTGGTTTGCCATGATATTTTTATGGACAATTTTTGCATACTGTATCAACCTCTCCGTCTGTGAAGAGCGCTAAGCGGTGAGGAGTGCTTAGGGTATTAGCTTGCATTCGGCGGAGGACAGTGGCCTCCGCGCTCGTAAGGTTGCTGTGCGGTACGGGTTACAATCGCCTGTCATCTTTGTACATATACGTAAGGTCGCAGTAGGAAGTCACTGCTTCTGCCGTCGGTGGGCCCGCTTCCAAGCAAAGCGCGACCCGGTTTTGCTAACCCTCATGTCACATTATGTGCTTCTCCGTGTGGGAATCGCGCGCACCACTAGACGATACTGACACGTGCGGCGCAGTGGGTGTGCGTGCAGCCCAGATATGGGCTACAAAACCGGCACCGGACACGATTCGGGAGGAGTCGGCGATTAACTCTCCGGGAGTGTACGTGTGTGCGATATGCGCCAGGCGCGGCGACGGATGAGGACCAGTGTGGTGGCCGTGAGTTTGTTCATTGAAGTGTGCGCGTAACCGTTTCAAATAGTTGTCGTTCTAACAAACGTTATTTTTGAGCTTCGGCATCAGCGGATGCCTCCCGTCCTTGGCCAGACGCCACAAACCCCAAACCCGTTACCGGAGTTTGCTGAGTGAGCGGCCACTCAACCAGATTGATTTTGGTTCTGTCGTTCAGACGGAAATTGAAGACACTGCTTTTCAGTGGACCGGAGCCTATGAGCGCGAGTGGCGAGCGTCTGCGAGGCTTTGTCATCTCCGACGCTACTGGCGTTTTCTGATGAAAAGAAAGATATCGACAGACGCTTCGCCAATTGGCCTCGGCGCATCATTACTACAAGAAACACCAGAATGAATGGCGCCCGGTCATGTACGCATCGCGAACGCTGACAGCGAAACGCGATACTCACAATCGAGAAGGAGACGTTTGGCATAGTGTTTGCGTGCGAAAATTTCCGCCACTTCTCTTATGGCTTCAAGATATCGATAGAGACTGACCACTAAGCTTTGTTGGCTATCGCAAAAAAGCGAAAAAAAACATAGGATAAATGCCTCCCAGGCTTCAGCGTTTTTTGTGCGTTTACTATGGTGCGATTATGCCTTGCACTTCCGTTCCGTGCAAGGTGTGCTCTAGTCTCACATGATCTCGCGTGTGCCCGCGCTATCTCCCAAGTCGGAAACTGCGAGGACATCGAGTTAATGCAGTCTCTCTCGTTTCACTCGACGGGACATCGCCTTGAGGTCGAGATATTATTGGAAACCCTATCTGAGTAGGGTTATGCATCAAGTGTCGCTGGAACAACCGTGGTAGAGGATTTACGTTCCTTTGAGTTTGAGCTATCAGTCATTGACGAAATATTGCTTAAATGAAGCAAAATACCGTTCCTAGGTTGAGCGGGCTCAAACGCTAACGAACGTACGGTCATCTGAGAGTAAATAAGTGCAAAGCAAGAGCGCGCGTACTCATGTCTTGGCCGTGACAGGACAGTAGCATTCAATCGATGATCCGCTTTTGCAGACCATGCCAAAAGTATGCGGATACACTACAGTCTGAGCCCCTGATTATGCGCCCGATACCCAGTATGCCGTGGTACAGAGCAGGCATCGTCATATTCCATTGTGCTGGGTGAAGCACACCTACTTGTGTTTGACGAACGTTTCGGTTTACCTTACCACTATTGTTCCACGCGACAGCAACTGTCGCGTGGAACAATGGTGGTAAGGGAATTACGTCTGCTTGAGCCTCAGCTATCAGTCATTGACGGGATATTGCTTAAAGGATGCAAAATTGTCGTATCTAGGTCGATGCGGGCTGAAATGTTAACCAAATTACATGACGGTCATCTCTGACGGTCATCTTAGTGCATGTAAGTCAAACTTACATCCATGAGATCCTTCAAATCGCCGATGTGTGAAATCTAGGACACGCAAAGCAATCCTCCGTGTTTTCATTCTTCACACTTCGTAACGAAGCACCACGCAAGAGAAACTTCGATAATGACACTACAGTGGCATCAGAATGTGTGCGAAAGACGCCGCGGGCATTGGAGTACGCGGCACAAGACAGTTGCTAAGTGCCAAATGCCACTGTAGAGACATAATTAAAAATAAAAAACATGGCTTATCCCTCTGTCATAGGAATCGGTATAACACGAAAGTAAAACGTGTCTTCACAGACGTAGTTGACCGCTTGTTGTCCATTGTTTGGCCCGAGGGCAAAGGAATGAATGCTGTAGAAACAAGTTGTAATGTCACGCGAAGAACGGCAAGCAGCTCGAAACTTGCAACGCGCTGCTCAAGCAGAAAGGACGCACGGAACGAACATGCACAGGATGAGCGCGAACTAACAACTGTCACAGCTCGACAGTTAAAGCGCGCTGGTCAAATACAAAGGAGGACGCAGGCAACGAACGCACAAGTATACACAGGATGAGCGCGAACTGTCTCAGTTGTAACTTATTTGTTTGTGAGCAGCGCGCTCCTTTCGCAAAAGCGGCCGCTGGAGTGAGCGAAGTGACGTTCGTGCTCTCTGTAGCTTCAACGCAAACTTGGGGTGAGAGCGCAATACGTACTAAGGTGCCTTGATGCGCGCGCGCTACGCTGAGGGTGAGGACAGGCGCGTCGTCTGCTACGTCGGCCGCTATTGCGAATCCCGCCGCAGCTCGGTAGCATGCGAAACGCGCTACACAAAGCGCTTGCGGTGCGCGGATACGTCCGGAAAGAAGTGCACGCTAGTGAGCTTTCTCTTTTTTCTGTTCTTTTTTGAAGCTTGGGCAGCTTTTATTGCTGTTGTTGCCTAAATGTTTATTAACGAAGCATATAATTCATGTAAGCTGACGGTCTGTGCATGTGTTATGCGCTAGAGGTAGACGTACACTCTGCTTTGTTGAAAACAAATCCTCTTCGTTACGCCAGAAACGACAAAGTCTCGTAATTTCTCGTAAGCTCTGCATTTCATATACACAAATATTCGTTTAAAGTATTTGTATACATATCATCAGCAGCAGCATATGTATCTGAACACATACAATTTAGTGTTGCGAAGCTACCTAAGCGCGATTAAGGTGGCTCATTTTGCTAAGCTTGCAAACAATTTACTCGTTTATTATAAATGGCATCATACATATTGTACACACAATAAAAGGCCGAGGGGCAGTACGGTGCGAATATCTTGCTAAAATGAAACGAAAGCTTCTTTATCATTATTATTGCTGACATTTCTTGCTGACAATCTGTAGCCGCTACTGTATCGGCACTCGAGTTGCACCTTGAGTCCTCATCAAAACGATACCTTGTTAAGTAGTATGCCGTGAAACTTTGCATGCGCGCAGTATCAGTGCGTTTTTCTTTCTTTTTCTGTATCTGCAGGTTTTCTCGCATGCCCAATTGCATGCACATTTTATTGAGTGTTCCCAATACTGTTTTACACTTTGTGCGGCAGATGCAGGGCGTCGTTTATTTGTCTCTTTTATTAATATTTGGGGTTTTACTTTTTCTTTCGTTCAGCGAACTGGGAGCGCGAAAAAAACAAAAAGGACGAAGCGAGGAACCACATAAGTCGCTTCGTCCTTTGTGTTTTTTCCGCGCTCCCAGTTCGCTGAACGAAGAAACTGAATTACCAACTGGCCCACCTTTCGATCCTCCTGCGGTTTTACTTGCCAGAACCACGATATGATTATGAGGCACGCCGTAGTGGAGGGCTCCATGAATTTTGACCATCTTGTGTTCTTTAACCTGCACTGACATCGCACAGTACACGGGCCCCTAGCATTTCTCCTCCACCGAAATGCGACCGCCGCGGCCGGGATCGAACCCATGACTTTTGGGTGAGCAGCCGAGCTCCGTCACCACTATACCACCGTGGCGGACGCATTTTTTAAGGCGAAAGCCTTAAATGCCTCATCAAACGCGAAATTTGACCGTCGGCGTCCCGCGTCTACGGCGTCAGCGTACCACGACGTCGGGGACGAGGGATGCAAAAAGTCATCGTCACGTGATGACGTCATCATGGCTTCACAAATTTTGGCGTGACGTCATATGATGCCGTTATCACATGACATCGTAGCTTGGTCAAAAGTGGGCAGATCACGGAGGCAGTGCAAAACCAGGTGAGGTGCCTCCGATCTTGGAGGCAATGCAAAACCGCGCTAGGTGCGCAAAAAACTAAGAACAAGATGGCTTTCGTTTTCGAGACGTCTTAAGCGAACGCATAAGGGAACCCTGTGAGTTTTATTTCATTAACTGGTTTTTCACGACGTACTCATTGCCCAACTTGACTTTGTTCCTTGTATTTTTTTACTGACATAGCGTGTCTACTGTACACAATGCTTCCCCGTCTTCTTGTTGTTTTCATGCGTCTTCTTTGTATAGACGCTTCGCGAGAACTGTTTGTATGCACATTACGAGCCTTCAGGGCTTACATTATTAATAAATAAATAAATTATGCTTGCTCAAAGAAATAAAATACTCAATGTGTGTGTGTGTGTGTTTGTGTGTGTGTGCGCGCGCGCGTGCGTTAATATCCAGTGTACAGGCCATTTATTTGTGCGCGTTAATGCTGCGCTCACAGAAGCAATTACACAAATAAAACGCAAATTACACCATGAAACACAACTGCCACTAGTCGATTCACAGTGATCGTAAATGATTAAAAAAACAGGAACTCGCGTAATTATTTAAGACAGGACGAAAATCTAAGCTTGAAACACAGAAACAGGGAAGGATAAAAAACATTTAACTGCACACATACATACATGGGCATCAGACCAGCACAGAAGGCGTACTTGAAACACGGAAAGGAATATAAAACAAGAACCCGCCGTGGTTTTAGTTATGGTGCTTGACTGGTGACCCGAAGGTTGCGGGATCGAATCCCGGCCGCAGCGGTCCCATTTCGATGGAGGTGAAATGAAAGGGCCCGCGTACTTAGATTTAGGTGTACGTTAAAGAACAACAGATGGTGAAAATTCGGGAGCCTTCCACTATTTACAGTGCCTCTCAAATTCTCACAAATAATTATTATTAGGAAAAAAGAAGGATTTGATCTGCAGACAAACACGCATAATATTCCATGATACATTTAAATCACAAAAATAGCGAAAGCAAAAATCAAAGGCTGATACAGGACCAACCAGATGCAGTAAAGAATGTTTGCGAAGAAAAATGCAGGATTCATGCACACGTGAACCAAAGCATTTTAAGCATGTAGCTGATATCAGTGTGTCCATTTATTACGCAAGGTTAACACCGCCAGGAGTTATCCTTGCATGTGCATTCGAAATACCGGCCGGAAACTTACGCTGAAAGTGTATAATGTATTCTTACGGTTCCCGCTTGTAACGTTTGATTTTTACTGTCCAAAGAAACCTCGTATCTTCTAAAACGATACAGCTCCCAGCGTTTCTGGAATGATTGGTGCACTGCGGCACGCAACACCCGGCCATGGTGACGGTAGCGAGCGCATAAAACTGGAGGGAAACGAGCGCCGACCTAAAAACCGCACGCGCGCCACGCACAAGAGACCGGGCGGGGGATTCAAAATGGCGGCCACGCTGCCGCCAATGCCGAGGAGGCGACACCTGCCCTTTCAAAGCTGACACCACTCTAAGCGGGGCGCGCGCATCGAGGCACTCTAATACGTACAAGATAAGCGCGCGCGCAGGAGCGACCACGCCCTGTGGAGGCAAACGCTCATCTCAACGCGTGGGGCGACGACCTTTAAAGGTCGTCTTCGAGCCCTTCGCGCCCTCTTCGCACCTCTTCGAGCCCTTCGCGCCATCTCGCTAGTGATAACAAAAACACGGTGATGTACCCGATCTCTGAGTACCGCCGCCGGGAAATGGTGTATATAAATAGCACGCCGCTAGCATGACGAGCAACGTGCCGTCTGTGGCGGAGTGGTTTCGCGCTGCGCGCGGGGGATCGAGGGGTCGTAAGTTTGACTCCCGGTGACGGAACTTCTAGTTTTTTCTTTGCCATGTGTTAGTCTTATATTTTACAACGTCATGTCCGCGACGGAAATGCGTCAGTGGAGCCGTGGTGGACCCCGGCATAAAACACTTTCGTGTTAAAAAAAAGCGATAAAACAAAAGGTCGGCTGGCGTACGTTCGCGCGCTTGTCTATCGAGACGACGCGAGCGCCACCACGTGACCCCGCTCCCCCAATAGGGACGCTCACAGCTCACCACTTATCATCGCTGGAAAGCTCTGGTGGAAAGATAAATTAATGTCAAGGCCTTTAGTTTCATTTTAGTGACTTAGTGGCAGCGGTACCAGCTTGAGATGAGGCGTTCAGCCAACGTTTATTGTTTCGTACGGTGGTGGTGCAATCGCAGTATCTTGTATCTAAGATACACGATACATTTTTCAATGTATCGGAAATACAGATACTGATACACGTTTTGCGAGACGTATCGCGATACAGATACAAGATACTCAAAGAGTATCTAAGATAGTATCTAAGATACATGTATCTTCGATACTGCCCAGCACTGTGCGCAAGCTCGAGCGTTAAGGGGTATTCAGACGGGGGAGAAATGCTCGGGGGAGACGGGGGGATTTAGGATCACGTGACCGCGACGTCACGGATTAGCGAGTAGGCGTGACCCCCCCGCGGCTCCTCGAAGGAGACGGGACCTTTTCCCCGACAGAACAAACGATCCCCCGGCGGTGGGGGATGTGGCGGAATTTCGGGCTCTTGTTTGGCCACATTGTTGCACTTGCTCCTGCAGAGAGCGGCAGTGGTGTGCAGTCTGCAGTTGGGGTCATCTGTAGCTGGGGTCATCGTCGTCAGCAGCTGGTGAAACGGGTGGTACAAGCCACAGGAGTAGTCTGGTAACCACTGGTCTCACCCTCCGTTCGCCCGTCCGTGTGAGTGGGGGGCATTTGTGGAGACTTCTCCTTGCGAGCTGCCGTCACTAGGCTCCGCTTTATCCCCCGAGCATTTCTCCCCCGTCTGAATACCCCTTTCACTGGAATTGAGCGTGGAGTAAAATATGCAGAAGATCCGTACCCGCAGCTTTCCCTTCATTGACAAGAAAAGTGGAACTTCTCACAGGAGCGCAAAATACGCCGCCAAGCTGGGCTGCGCGTGGGAGTATGAAGGCTGACGTCACATGCTCGGCAGTGCATTTCTGGGCGGTCACGCCTATTTAGCGCAGTCCAGAAAGGATTATGCCGCAATTGAGTGAATAACTGTACGGACGTGCTTCTCGTGGAAGTGCATTGTAGCAGGTGGATTGCTGGCACCTGCGCCTTTTCCTGCCCAAAAGGCCAGCCTCCCGAACAGAAAGAAAGAGCACGGGCGCTCGATCTCCTCCCTTTGGTGCGGCCAGCCGAATGCCCCTCTCCGCCTGTGAGAGCGGCAGTTCCCTTTCAACCCACTGAGTCGGCTATAGGCCTCCAACGATGGATGGATGGATGCTATGAGCGTCCCCTTTATAGACCCTTTTCATAAATACGCCACCTGGAGGTGGGCTTTTCGTCAGTTTCGCTTCGCAAAGGAGCGTGGGATAGCCAGCGCCATCGTGAGGGCATGGAAAGCGAGCCGTCAAAGGCGTGAGTGATGTGATGTTTGTGTTGGCGGCTAGTTCTCCGTGTCATCCGCTGAAATCTTACCGTTTGCGTGCTTGAACAGCTCTTAGTACTCTCCGTTGGTCTTTCTGAGGTGCTTCCGCTGCACAATGAGCAACATTTTGTACCCTTCAACGGGTTGGACGAGCAGTTTGGCGCGGCTGCCGCGTTGCGGACCGTGACCACAGCCAACTCGCGTGCGCGCCGGACCGGAAAAAAGGCTCGCCGAAGCTACAAACTTCTCACCGAAAGCTACAAACTACAAACTTCTCACCGAAGGAAGGAAGGACGTCACTGTCGCGGAACTATGCGACCGCAACCGGTCGAAATCCTGTCTGCCGCAAGCCACACCACTCTACTATTTCCGGACGCCACGCGTTGGGTATATTTCCTGTAGTGGCGTAGCCAGGAGGGGGGGGGGCACACCGGGCCCGTACCCCCCCTCCCCCCCCCCCCCGAAATTTTTTGCCATGGCACACAGAGCACAAAATGACACTCGACCACACCTGCCTGCCCGGCCCCCACTTCAGGTCAAGGTGGTGCGCCCCCCCCGCCCCCCCCCGAAAAAAATTTCGGCCTACGCCCCTGTTTGTATGTACTAAGAAATGTTGACACGTGGCTTACGATATGCGAGTACTCTCGCTACTAAATGAACGGTACGCCACTTCATTTTTATTTTTCTGGCTGGCCTTACGAACCCTCGCAGTATTTCTGCACAAACAATTCATATCGCATTCACCGCATGCAGGCACTATCACTAGAAGACTATTCATTCGTAAAGCAAGGCTACACATGGCGCTGTGAAATAAGCACATCCGCTTCTGTAGCGCGTTTACAAAACGGCGCCCTTCCGCACGTCCGTTGACATCACTTACGGAGAGAGAGCACGTGCGTTTGTTGTTCAAGTTTATCGCGTACCTTATCGCTGTTCTCGTCGCGATATCCTCGATGGTGGCACTTGGAACGCAGCACGTCTGCACCATTGCATCACGCAGTCTCTACGTAAAACGTTGATGACAGTTCACGATTCGGCGGTGCTGAAATGTCACGCACGGGGACTTGCCGAAGCCTGCGTCGTCTGCTGCGGTGCCCTCACAATGGCGGCAGACTGTAGTTTGCGTGCGCGGCGCTAGGGCGCCCTTTTTCGAAAAGGGTCTATAACGGGGCGGTGACATGTCTGCCACCAGGCTCGAAGAAAAAAAAAGAAAAAAAAAGATTCCTGGTTTAATGTTGGCCTAATACCTTATCTACATTGATTAAATTATGTTATTATACAAAAAAATATAAATTCATGGTCCATCTCTCCGCCTCGTAAGGCAGAATGACCTCAGTTTTCCCCATTATTTATTTTTGTACTTTATCTCTACTTCCTCTGCCACCAGTACTCTAACCGTCTCTTATTTATTTCTATCGCGGACGTGTTCAGCTTTCCATTGTTGTCCCTAAAACCCAAGGCTTCATGTAGACTCGTGCCCACACGTATACCTGGGTGATATCGCCACATTCAATCAGTACATGTTCCATCGTTTCCTTAGTTCCCCCGCAGCATGTACATTGTTCTTCTTCGTTACTGAATCTCGCTTTATAACTACGCGTTCTAAGGCAGCCCGACCTTGCTTCAAACAGTAAAGCGCTTCCCTTGAATTATCATAAAACCTTTCCCTCCTTATTTCGTTTTTTCCCTTTCGGTAGTTACTCAGAGCCGGCTTCTTTTCCATCGCTGCCATCCAATAGTCCTCTCCGCCTCTCTGACCTTCCGCTTAATGCTCCTTGTTGCCATATCGCCCCGCACTGCTGGCCGTATATTTACTGGTGAGCCTCCTAGTTCTTTTTCCCCACTGCGTGTCAACGCTTTTCTATACAAATACCTGAAAACCTTCTCTGCCCATCTACTCTTCTTCATTTCCTCAGCCTCTCTTCGAATCTCATTTTGCTCTGAGCTTCCCTCACTTCAAAGCCTGTCCATCCGATATCACCCTTTACAGCCTCATTTGTCGTCTTCCCGTGTGCGCCCAACGCGAGGCGGCCCACCGTCCTTTGATTTACATCCATTCCTGATTGTACATCTGACTTCGTGCATACCACTGAGTTCCCAAATGTAAGCCCCGGGACCATCACACCCTTCCACAGCCCTCGAAGCACCTCACCTATTGTATCCCCATAAAGCTCCGTGCTTCATAATTGCAGCATTCCCATACTCCGAGGTACTTGTACTCGCTTACCCTCGGTATTTTTGGCCCTGCATGTATAAAGACCGCATGGTCTTCGTGATCATTGAATACCATCAATCCACATTTTGTTGCACCAAATCCTAGTCCTAGAGCCTCACATTCCCTTCCGCATATATCTGCCAGTCGCTGTATATCATCTTGACTGTCCGCAAATAAGACAATATCATCAGCATAAAGTAGACCTGGAAGCTTCTGCTCAACCATCGTGCCGACCTGTTTGTGTGACAAATTAAATCCAATTTGCTACCTTCTAGCGCTTTTTGCCATCCTCACCATGTACAGCATGAATAACAGCGGGGACAAAGGACCTCCCTTTCTCAGCCCCTTGCTAAATTCAACGCTGTCCTTGCTACTTATTCCTTCCCATTCTATACAATTTGTATTTTCTCGGTATATTTCCCTCAAAAGCTGTATACAGTCGTCACCTATGCCCACTTCTTTCAGTATATCCCACAAAATTTCCTGATTAACGTTGTCATACGCCCCGGTAATATCTAGATAAGCTACATATAAGGGCCTGTTTTCTATTTTCGATATTTCTATACACTGGGTAAGAACAAACAGATTATCGTCTAACCGCCTGTCGACTCGAAATCCATTCTGAAGTTCTCCCAAAATATCATTTTGTTCTACCCACGCTTCTATTTTTAATTTTACTGCCTGCATCGCCAACCTGTATAGCACCGATGCTAGCGGTCTATACGAGCGAATGTTATCCTTTTCTCCCCTCCCTTTATAGATTAAGTTCATTCTACTTTTTCGCCAACTGTCTGGTGCCGCTGCTTCCATAATCTCCTTTGAAACGTTTCAAATGTGCGTGACACCCTCCTTCCCTCCCCCCCCCCCTCTCCCCTCCACTCCCCAACAACAGCAACAAAAAAAGGCGCTGACCCGAGAGCCTTTGTACTCCCGTGCAACTGTCCAGAAAAGAGGTGCCTCTCTCTCTTCTGGTAACGTATAACTATTTACAATAGAACGGTTAGGCGCTGAGCCGCGCTGCCGCAAGGGTTGCTGGAAAGAATGGTTTGGTTTCTGAACCGACTCTTTCTCTCCCTCGCTAAAAAAGAGTAGAAGACCGTTCGTTTGTGCAGTCACTTCTCGAGGAAGTTCTTCAGTGGCCCTGAACACCGGCAGTGTTGGGTCGCGTGGAACAGCCCCGACATTGTGCGCGTGCATAGAAGTTATAGATTTCTCCACTGTCACCACCTTTGCCTCGACTGTAAGTGCAGTGTGGGTGTCGCACATGGTCCGCTTGATACTTCTGTCGCTACATTCAGAAGCTATCCAGAAAGCTCCTTTCCACTACTTCCTGGCTATCATTACACAAAGCCCCCTTTTCGTGCCTTGCAATGAGCCAAAAATGGTGATATTACATGCATGAACGAAGGAAGGGCTTTGCCTTTTTGCCAGCTAAAACACCATGAGCCTCATGCATCCCTAAACAGGTGTATGGTTCACCGCTTCCTTGTCCTCTGTTACATAGCTATTTGAAATGTTCAAGACCGTGAATGGGGATTAAGGTGACATCGCCCATGTTGTGGTGCAAGCGTGGCGAGCAGGCAGAGAGCGGAAGAGGAGGTCAAGCAACGCGACATACATACTTGGAGGGCGCACTCACAAACATACACGAACGCACTACTCAACTTTAGCCGAACGTATGAGAGGTTTCTTTTTTTCAGCTACAAAACGAGTCCTCTTAGCACCGCAGCGAAGAGCACAAGTCGTAACGCATATGCGAATTGCGTCCTTTTGGGAGTATTGAATAACAAAATGTGTAAGGGCTCTTTCTCGGCGAAACCCAACCTATCTGTATAGGCCGAAAGTCGACACTCGAAAACTAGCTCAGCTTTCCGAAGAGGCTCTCTAATAAGGCTCACGGAAGCGATTGTTTTTGTACTAAAATTGTCACTTCTTCCCGCAGTTTGGCTGCTATTGGCAAAGTTGGGCAAACTTATGCGAAGCAGCCAAGTGTGCAGCTATAGTAGAGAACTCGATCTATGCATTGCTTGTACTCTCAATGCCGGCCAAAATTTCCCAATGTGCATTATTATCAGTTGTCTACGTAGCAACAATGTAAAGTAAGAAGTAAATAAAACAGTACACAAAGAGTGACGGCAGTTCAACGAAGAACGCATTCAGTGCGAAATCTCCACCGAAGCGTCAAGAAGGTTGATCTTGACAAGGACTTTTATCTTTTTGCTGGCTTTCTTGCTTCTGCTAGAGGTGGTGGATGTCGCCGCATCCTTTTTCCCCGTCTTAGCACAGTACACATGGTTGGGAAAGTTTAGAGTCCTCATCAAGCGCGAAAAGTGCCCGTCGCCGTCTACACGAGTGCTACAAAAAAAAAAAATAATTGGTTGACATCACCTTATGACGTCACAGATCACCAAAATTTTTGTCATCGTGACGTCATTACATGACATCGCTGCTTGGTCAAAGGTGGGAAGATCCCCGAGGAACTGACAAACCGCGTGAGGTGCGGAAAGCTTTCGGTGGGGTGGGCGGGGGGGGCGAAAGTCGATTGAGAAGAAAAAGAAGGCGGCTTTAGCTTCCGAATCCTGTTAGTCAAATGCATAAGGGACCTTGAGAGTTTTATTTGGATAGATATTTCGCACACCCCCTGCGCACTTGCCGGGCTTTCGCGAATGCGACGGCGCACCTGTCAGAACCTGACCGTTCGCGCACATGGTACTCGAGATCTTTTCATTAGTTGCAGAGCCGCCGCACAGTGGTGTGGTAAACGAGGTGATCACATAAAGCGGTTGCTTTAGGAAATTCGCACGCGCTCGCCGATGCGAGCACTCATAGCGCCAGCATATGGGATGACCACAGCGAAAACTCACGAACAGATTTTTTTTTTTCACGTTTTGCCGCCAGACATTTTTGAGATGCGACCGAAGCCCCAGAGCACGCAAATAAGCGCAAGGGTTTCAAAAAAGCGTCCGCGGCTTCGCATAGAATAATTTTTGTTACTTTGCTAAGTAGTACAGGGACTGGACTGGTCTCAAGCATTATTTTTTTTTCTTGAGGCACCCTATGTGGTCACTTCGAATTGAAACTTCACCGTGGAACACATATGCCTAACTAAGGGGATTATGGCTGCACCCAGTGAGCTCTCGTTGAAAAGGTCCATCGGAGGGGCACGCTTGAGCGCGTCTATGTTTTCTGCGAAAGCCTCATTTACTAGGTGTCTATGGCGGCCGATGCCGGCGATACTGAGACGGTAAATGAGCTACGTCGCGCACTCTGGCCTGTGAAGGGTGCCTAGAAAATAAGACGTCACATGATCTACGTGAGCAAAAGGATTATCTGCTAAATTTAGTTTTGCTAGAGGTTGTTAGTTCATATAGCATAAATTGTGCGCGCGTTGTCTATTTTACGCAGTCCAAGCATTATTCCTGTGTTTCCAAACTTCAGTAGGCGTCAGGACGCGTCCCCTTCGTTGTGCTACGCGCGGCTGGGAACACTAGTGCTCACGCAGCCATCCGCACTTTTCGGTGCAGTCGGGGAAATATGGCTCGCTAACTGACGGCTTGCAAAATAGTTATTGCGCATATGCGAGCAAGCTTGTTTTCCACACGAAAGCCTCAACCACAGACTAGCAGACGAATATTTTTTTTTCCCATTTACCACTAATTCCTGTCTTTCCTTTCTTCCGTAATCCCCGTTCTCTCAGTGGAAGAGGAAATATACAATGAGGTGTGACATTCCTGAAGTACGTATTGAGAAGCCTTGGTGCTGATCCTGCACCTGGGCGCCAGATGCAACACCCTCTACGACGGAGTTGCTTTGTCGGCACTTTCGGAAAACGGGAGACAACATGAACGAATGGATTCGCAGCGCGCCGTTGAGTACACAACGAGCGCATAGCAATGGGCATTTCTGAGGACGCGTCCTCCACTCCCGTCGTAGTGTGATGACGTCAGTTGAGGCCTCATCTAGTCTTGAGGGGGTTGGCCAGGGGTCGCACACTATTTTGCAAAGTGCGAGTGGGCCTTTTTCAGGTCCGAACAGCGCCTGCAGTGGAGATCACCGAATTCGAAACTGGGGGGTCCGTGGCCTCCGCGCACCGGTAAAAAAATCTCGTGGGTCTGGTATGTTTCGGGATAATTTTCAAGCGACAACAGGTGCCCCTCAGTTCGCACCTGCCTCTCAGTTCACACCTGTCGCCGCCCCGTGCAACGTTTATAGAAGTTGTTTGGCCCTGTGACCCCCCAAAAACATGGCGCGCGTCAAGTCAGCACCACTTCGCTTGCCCAGGCTAGTCTCCAGAAAAAAAGTATATTGTTATCCTATCGTTCAACCGGCGTCACGTGAGATGTCAAACACACATACACTGGGGGGGGGGGGGGGAGGTGATTCTTAAAAGGAAGAAGGAAATGAAAATGGAAATTGGGTGTGGAGTGCACGATAACTGTCTCTCAAGTGAGGACACCTCAACCACAAACAATTGTCACCTCCCCGCGAGGGGAAAGCAGGCTTCCAGGTAATGTCCTACGACCCTCAAAATATGAGGAGGCAAGGTCAAGTTCTTTGTGTACTTCAAGAACGCTTCTACAGTTACCTGAGTACAAAGGCGAGCAACCAAGCAATTCCTGGAATCCTCAGCACAATAGCCTAACCTGCTGGCTATGCATTCATGATGTACAAAGAAACACGCTTTCTTCCCTTCTTTCTTCCTCTTTCCTCCTCTTTCCCTCTCTTCCTTCGTTTCTTTCTTTCTTTCTTTTTCAGCAGCCTCATGGGGTTACATTGTGCATTGAAGATGTGGCGACTAGATTTAGCCTCTGAAGTCCGGAGAAAAACCCATCCGTGTTTTGGCGGCTTGGATGGATGGATGCTATGAGCGTCCCCTTTGTAACGGGGCGGTGACATGTCTGCCACCAGGCTCGAAGAAAAAAAAAAAAAACTTCCTTGTTTCATGTTGGCCTAATACCTTATCTACATTGATTAAATCTATGTTCTTATACCAAAAAAATATATATTCACGGTCTATCTCTCTGCCTCTTACGGCAGAATGACCTTATTTTTCCCCCATTATTTGTTTTTGTTCTTTTTCGCTACTTTTCTGCCACCAATACTCTAACCGTCTCTTACTTATTTCTATCGCGGACGTGTTCAGCTTTCCATTGTTGTCCCTAAAACCCAAGGCTTCATGTAGACTCGTGCCCACACGTATACCTGGGTGAATATCGCCACATTCAATCAGTACATGTTCCATCGTTTCCTTAGTTCCCCCGCAGCATGTACATTGTTCTTCTTCGTTACTGAATCTCGCTTTATAACTACGCGTTCTAAGGCAGCCCGACCTTGCTTCAAACAGTAAAGCACTTCCCCTTGAATTATCATAAAACCTTTCCCTCCTTATTTCGTTTTTTCCCTTTCGGTAGTTACTCAGAGCCGGCTTCTTTTCCATCGCTGCCATCCAATAAGTCCTCTCCGCCTCTCTGACCTTCCGCTTAATGCTCCTTCTTGCCATATCGCCCGCACTGCTGGCCGTATATTTACTGGTGAGCCTCCTAGTTCTTTTTCTCCACTGCGTGTCAACGCTTTTTCTATACAAATACCTGAAAACCTTCTCTGCCCATCTACTCTTCTTCATTTTCCTCAGCCTCTCTTCGAATCTCATTTTGCTCTGAGCTTCCCTCACTTCAAAGCCTGTCCATCCGATATCACCCTTTACAGCCTCATTTGTCGTCTTCCCGTGTGCGCCCAACGCGAGGCGGCCCACCGTCCTTCGATTTACATCCATTCCTGATTGTACCTCTGACTTCATGCACACCACTGAGTTCCCAAATGTAAGCCCCGGGACCATCACACCCTTCCACAGCCCTCGAAGCACCTTGTACCTATTGTACCCCCATAAAGCTATGTGCTTCATAATTGCAGCATCCCTCTTTCCCTTTGCTACCGATGCTTTCTCTTGTACCTCCATATATCTATCCCCCTCATTTACCCATACACCGAGGTACTTGTACTCGCTTACCGTCGGTATTTTTTGGCCCTGTATAAAGACCGCATGGTCCTCGTGATCATTGAAAGCCATCAATCCACATTTTGTTACACTAAATCCTAGTCCTAGAGCCTCACATTCCCTTCCGCATATATCTGCCAGTCGCTGTATATCATCTTGACTGTCCGCAAATAAGACAATATCATCAGCATAAAATAGACCTGGAAGCTTCTGCTCAACCATCGTGCCGACCTGTTTGCGTGACAAATTAAATCCAATGTTGCTACCTTCTAGCGCTTTTTCCATCCTCACCAGTACAGCATGAATAACAGCGGGGACAAAGGACATCCCTGTCTCAGCCCCTTGCTAATTTCAGCGCTATCCTTGCTACTTATTCCTTCCCATTCTATACAAACTGTATTTTCTCGGTATATTTCCCTCAAAAGCTGTATACAGTCGTCACCTATGCCCACTTCTTTCAGTATATCCCACAAAATTTCCTGATTAACGTTGTCATACGCCCTGGTAATATCTAGATAAGCTACGTATAAGGGCCTGTTTTCTATTTTCAATATTTCTATACACTGGGTAAGAACAAACAGATTATCGTCTAACCGCCTGTCGATTCGAAATCCATTCTGAAGTTCTCCCAGAATATCATTTTGTTCTACCCACGCTTCTATATTTAATTTTACTGCCTGCGTCGCCAACCTGTATAGCACCGATGCAATGGTTAGCGGTCTATACGAGCGAATGTTATTCTTTTCTCCCCTGCCTTTATAGATTAAGTACATTCTACTTTTTCGCCAACTGTCTGGTATTTCCCTCTCCTGTAAGCACTTTTCTACGGCTTTCAGCAGTGCTTCTTTAGTGTTATTATTTAGAGTTCGTTCATGAGGCTGACGGGAACCCCATATAAGCCCGGTGTAGTGCGCTTAGGAATTTTTCCTTCTGCTTTCTTCCAATTGAAATTCTCTAGTACTACATCTTCGTGGGTTGCACTCCTTTGCGTACTTTTACTCACCGGGGGAATCCCGTGGGCGACCTTTTTAAACGAATCGGCTGTTATCTTTCGGATGTAACCTAGCGCTTCATACCCTTCCAATTGATTTCCTCCTTCATCTACCATATGTTGTTGCATTGTGACAGACTTCCTACCCAGCGCTTTTAGGTGGCTCCAAAATATCCTAGGCGCGGCCTTCTTCTTTTCGCGAATCTCTGTCATCCAGCGTTCACTTTCACCTTTAATTTTTGCCTCGACTAATTTCTGCACAATGGATTTTTGCTCTAAATATATTTCCCATATTTGGTTGACTTCGTCCTGTGGCCGCTTCTCCTTTTTTGCTTGTCTGTGCTCCCGTGATGCCTGACGTCGCTTCTCGATCGCCTCCCGGATTTCTTTGTTCCACCAACTTTTTGGCTGGATGGATGGATGCTATGAGCGTCCCCTTTATAAAGGGGCGTTGACATGTCTGCCACCAGGCTCGAAGGGGAGAAAAAAAAAACTTCCTTGTTTCATGTTGTCCTAATGCCTTATCTACATTGATTAAATCTATGTTATTATACCAAAAAATATAAATTCATGGTCCATCTCTCTGCCTCTTAAAGCAGAATGACCGTTTTTTCCCCCAATTATTTATTTTTGTACTTTACTTTTCTGCCACCAATACTCTAGCCGTGTCTTACTTATTTCCAGTGTTGGCGGTAACGCGTTACAAGTAACGGCGTTACCGGTAACGCGTTACTTGTTTCGGTAACTTAGTAACGTACTCCTTACAATTTAGAAACTGTAACGGGTAACGTACTTACGTTAACATTTTTCGGTAACGTGTGGTGTCACGTTACTCGTTACTTTTTCATCCTGGGAGTGCCGTTTTCTCAGAGCTCGCCCCGACAAATTCTTTTGTCGCAGCGTCGGACTGCTGTCAGCCTGCCAGGCATTCACCAAGAAAGCGCGGGCGGAATCGCTTTTTTTGTGTGTGTGGAAATTGTGGGGACCAATTTCTTAAGACGCGCATACTCCTTGTGTGGACGTTTGGGCCATCACCACAAAAAGCTTGATGAAAGCCGCCTAATTCGCCATGAGAAACTGTACGGACATGCTTCTCGTGGAAGTGGATGTAGCAGGTGGATTGCTGGCACCTGCACCTTTTCGTGCCCAAAAGACAGGCCGTCCGAAGAGAAAGCGCATTGGCTGGTTTACTCCATACTACGTGCTGATCGTGCAATTTTTTACGTGGGGGAAACGAAGAACTCCCCCGAGAGGCTGCGACAAATTAAAAACTATGTCCGCAAGTTCGCGTGACAAAGGAGTACAATAGATGAGCATAGGATAAACAACCACCGCATCGAATTCGACAACTCCCGCGTCGTCGACTTAAGCGGCTTTCTGTGGTATTATGCCCCATCCAGGCGACAGCCGGTAACGTCAACCGGTCTACAGGTGCGCTGCCCACCCCCGGCTGGAAGAAAACCCTGAAAAAGAATGCGAGCGGGACGCGAAACGTAGAATTTTTTTTTTTGTAACGCAAAAAAAACATCTTTTTTTTTTACTCACTACATTAATACCGCTGTCACACGAACAGCCTTAACCGCGGTTAAGCTCACTACGGTTACGGCTAACCACGGTTACAGGCAGCTACACGGCAGACATTACCACAGTTAGTGTACTAATCGTGGTTATTGCAAACGGGTGATTCCACGAGATATCGACACGGATCCGAAAGTAGATATTTTAGATTTGATTGAGTATTTAATATTTTATGCATGTCCCATGCCAATAGCCTGAAAAGGAACTTAATTTTCTTATTAACTTCATTATTTACGAGGGAAAATATATCAAACATATTCAATCCGGAGGGGCCAATTTCATTACCTGTCGTTCTCGAAAGTTCACGACGTTGTAAAACACAAATATTATCGTTACAAAGAAGATATTTTGTGTATGAAATTTATGCGTAACAAAGAGTAAAGTAACATTGTTTGAAACTTGTAGAGCGAAGGAAACTGTTTTTGAAAAATGTCTAAATATGCGACATTTTATAGTAGCTACAAAGTTGATAAGGCTTATAAACGTTGTTTTAAAAATAAATTTTGCTTTTTTATCTGCAACTGCAGCGAGCGAAGTTTCTGGTTATTGAACGCCTGAGCGAGTGAGGCTGATCTTGAACACCCTCACATAAACGCTCGCAATTTTTGCGGTAAATATACAGGTTAAATTGAACAAAAAATATTTATGCACAGATGTTTTTTTACGTGACTGGCCCATTTAAGCATTTCTTTACTACTACAAAATTCGCGCATCTATTTTGCTAGCAGAAGCACACCATCAGAATTATTGTAAATTTCTTGAGATTTCATTGATGCTTTCTTAGCGAAAAGCGTTGATGATTGAATCTCATATTCTGTATAATGTCACATTGAGAAAAATGGCTTCACCATGTGTCAGAGTCAGAAGCCATCACACGTAACTCTAAAGGCAACTTTAAGCCACTATACCATTGCTAACGTCCGGTACATTTGTGCAAGTAATACTCGTTAAATCGGCATTTTGGGTATATTTGTTGTTTGGGTTAGACGTTTTATGTGAAACAAAAATTTCAGGTTTAAATTATTGTTTTTGTGGGTTCCTGCAGCAAAGACACATCGATTAAAATTTTTGATTGCGGAGTAACGGCAGAGGTAACGTACGTTACTTTTTTTCGGTAACGGTAACGCGTTACATTTTTTTGTAGGTAACGTAGGGCGGTAACGCGTTCCCTTTTTTATAGTGTAACGAGTAACGTATTTAGTTACTTTTTTTCAGTAACGCCTACAACACTGCTTATTTCTATCGCGGACGTGTTCAGCTTTCCATTGTTGTCCTTAAACCCAAGGCTTCATGTAGACTCGTGCCCACACGTATACCTGGGTGAATATCGCCACATTCAATCAGTACATGTTCCATCGTTTCCTTAGTTCCCCCGCAGCATGTACATTGTTCTTCTTCGTTACTGAATCTCGCTTTATAACTACGCGTTCTAAGGCAGCCCGACCTTGCTTCAAACAGTAAAGCACTTCCCCTTGAATTATCATAAAACCTTTCCCTCCTTATTTCGTTTTTTCCCTTTCGGTAGTTACTCAGAGCCGGCTTCTTTTCCATCGCTGCCATCCAATAAGTCCTCTCCGCCTCTCTGACCTTCCGCTTAATGCTCCTTCTTGCCATATCGCCCGCACTGCTGGCCGTATATTTACTGGTGAGCCTCCTAGTTCTTTTTCTCCACTGCGTGTCAACGCTTTTTCTATACAAATACCTGAAAACCTTCTCTGCCCATCTACTCCTCTTCATTTTCCTCAGCCTCTCTTCGAATCTCATTTCGCTCTGAGCTTCCCTCACTTCAAAGCCTGTCCATCCCATATCACCCTTTACCGCCTCATTTGTCGTCTTCCCGTGAGCGCCCAACGCGAGGCGGCCCACCGTCCTTTGATTTACATCCATTCCTATTGCACCTCTGACTTCATGCACACCACTGAGTTCCCAAATGTAAGCCCCGGAACCATCACATCCTTCCACAACCCTCGAAGCACCTCGTACCTATTGTATCCCCATAAAGCTCTGTGTTTCATAATTGCAGCATTCCTCTTTCCCTTTGCTACCGATGCTTTCTCTTGTACCTCCATATATCTATCCCCCTCAATTACCCATACTCCGAGGTACTTGTACTCGCTTACCCTCGGTATTTTTTGGCCCTGTATTAAGACCGTATGGTCTCCGTGATCATTGAATACCATCAATCCACATTTTGTTGCACTAAATCCTAGTCCTAGAGCCTCACACTCCCTTCCGCATATATCTGCCAGTCGCTGTATATCATCTTGACTGTCCGCAAGTAAGACAATATCATCAGCATAAAATAGACCTGGAAGCTTCTGCTCAACCATCGCTCCGAACTGTTTGTGTGACAAATTAAATCTAATGTTGCTACCTTCTAGCGCTTTTTCCATCCTCGCCATGTACAGCATGAATAACAGCGGGGACAAAGGGCATCCCTGTCTCAGCCCCTTGCTAATTTCAACGCTGTCCTTGCTACTTATTCCTTCCCATTCTATACAAACTGTATTTTCTCGGTATATTTCCCTCAAAAGCTGTACACAGTCGTCACCTATGCCCACTTCCTTCAATATATCCCACAAAATTTCCTGATTAACGTGGTCATACGCCCCGGTGATATCTAGAGAAGCTACGTATAAGGGCCTGTTTTCTATTTTAGATATTTCTATACACTGGGTAAGAACAAACAGATTATCGTCTAACCACCTGTCGATTCGAAATCCATTCTGAAGTTCTCCCAAAATATTGTTTTGTTCTACCCACGCTCCTATGTTTAATTTTACTGCCTGCATCGCCAACCTGTATAGCACCGATGTAATTGTTAGCGCTCTATACGCGTGAATGTTATCCTTTTCTCCCTTGCCTTTATAGATTAAGTTCATTCTACTTTTTCGCCAACTGTCTGGTATTTCCCTCTCCTGTAAGCACTTTTATATGGCTTTCAGCAGTGCTTCTTTAGTGTTATGTCCGAGTTCGTTAATGAGGCTGACGGGAACCCCATCTAAGCCCGGAGTAGTGCGCTTAGGAATTTTTCCTTCGGCCTTCTTCCAATTGAAATTCTCTAGTACTACATCTTCGTCGGTTGCACTCCTTTGCGTACTTTTACTCACCAGGGGAATCCCCTGGGGGACCTTTTTAAACGAATCGGCTGTTATCTTTCGGATGTAACCTAGCGCTTCATCTCCTTTAGAGGCGCCACTTTTGACGAACGTCCGAACTGACGCGAAACAACTTGATGTTATTTCACAGATGGCGCCACCGCCCAAAAAATGTTTGCGAGATTTATTATTTCTTGAAAATCTTTTGTTTCAAGCACCGCTTTGTAAAGTTAGTGAGCACTGGTGATTACAAGACACTACATGGTCCTTCTAATGTGTAATACTTGTTGTGAATTAGCATACAAAAGGAAAAAAAGTAAATTTGCATGAACCTGGCAAGCAGAAAAATGAGCTGAATTCACTGCTGTCCTACAAATTTGCTAATTAACTTACGACAATTTTCACTTCATAGAAACCTAGAGAAAGGCTTGCTGCTTGAATATTGAAGATTTCGGAGTTTTAGCTTGGATAGTTTTGTCTCTTCGTCGGTAATGCCTGACCAAGTAGAGGCATAAATTGCTGAATTGAAGTAGTAATAATTCAAGAACTGTTCGTCAGAACACAAAACAACTTCGCGTAGACATAAAATACATCGTAGCCTGGAAACCCACTCAATATTCCTGTTCTGCACAGAACAGAAAAAGAGGTTATTTACTCATAAACCTTCAATATTTTGCCCATTTTTATTGGAGCGTGAATGAATTTTTAATTGGTCTACTGGCAATATCTCTTCATAGAAACCTTGCATAACGCTTCGTTAAAAGACTCTGCAAATTTCATTTCGTTATGTTGAACAGTTTTGCTGCACTGGCAGTACAACGGAGGCTTGTACAGCAAAAACGCTCTTTTTTGCTCACGCTGTTTTCATTTCCATGAACTAATGCTCCAGACTAGGCGACAATACTACTCATAATCATCCTTTGAGCAGAACAAGCACAGTGAGCCAGTAAACAACGACTAAAATGTCGAGTGCTTGCCACTGGAGTGGGACCGCCACCTTAGAAAATTACACAATTAGACTCCGGGATATGGTAGTATTTTTTAGTGGTAATTTTGGTAGTAATTTTTTTAGTTTTGCTGGCGTATATATGCACGCGCACAAACAAACGCACGCACGAACACACATAAAGTGTGGTTGAACCCCCCCACCCGGAAAAAAATTTCTGGCTACGCCCCTGGCGTCTACTGCCGCCTACGTAGTTCCTAATCATTACCATTTAAGTACATTCTTCTCTAAGGGGGCCATAGACTTAGCATACCAAAGTTCAATAGATTTTATTTAGCCGATGTGTCCAAAATAGAAAAAATTCACTTTGATGCTCATGGCATTGGGCACGGAGATCTCGGCGCCAAATTTAGAAATGAAATTAACGAGATCATTGTTTCCAGAGACAGTTTATCAATCTAAGCCCATTCACTCTTTCACTATAGGGCTTAGTTAATGTTCCACACCGACAAAAACAATTAGAGAGGCCGTAGTGAATGGCCCCGGATAAAAGCGACACCCTCGGGGTCCCTAACAGGCACTGGCATAGCACAGCACACGGGTTTCTGCAATTTCGCCTTCATCAAAATGCGACCGCTCCGGCTAGAATCGAACCCGCGTCCTTGGGATCAAAAGCCGCCTACCGTCACCACTGAGACCCAGCGGCGGCTGGTGAAGGCGACAACCTTGTCCCTGTTGCTATTCGCCACAGTTGTGCACCGCGATGAAGAATCATACTCGTCGCGTAACGAAAAAGTGTGGCCTCGTGATGTCGGGAATCGCACCCTTTCAACTCTGTAGATTGTATCGATATATTTCTGAAGCGTGCGTCGAGCACCGCAGCAGCGCCGCCTCCCCTGCATGACGTCATGTTCTGTAACTCGTTGTATCTGTATGCTGCTGCTGTTGCTGATCCTGGGATGACTGGGATGGCAATCGGGTGGATCATATGGTCTTAAGATTTCCAAATTAGGTGTCATGGCGTCAGTCAGAAAGAAGTTACTGTTAATTATTCCTAAATTTAGACCTCTAATAAACCGTTTTGCGTACACACGAACAACCAAGAAATCATTATAACAGAAGGACAGCAGGAAACGTTTATGTCGTGCATGCAATGGATATGCGGGTCGGCTTGACCCTGGACTCGTTGACTAGTGTGTAAACTGGTGGTAGTAGTGGTTCTCGATGAAGGAAAACGCGCTAATTTCTGTTTCCCAGGTGGGTACACGGCTAAGCGCCTTGTAAAATGAACAGACTAGGCCAGCAACGTTCTTCAGAAGATACTCGCGGGGTAAGGACGAGCACCTGGCGAACTACGTTTCGGCAGGTGTTCACGGCGAGGGCGGGAAGACGCTTGGGTTTAGGCTTTTGAGACGTGCACTGCTGTTTTTTCGCAGAATGCACGTCAATTCCCGCTCACACCTTTTTTATTCAAGGAATGCGAACGCTGCTACGCCGCCACTGTATTGGGTCGCCAGCAGGTGTTGACGTGCTGCCGTTGTTGTAAAGGGGGATCCAGCGATGAGCCATTCTTGAAGAGGTCGTTGAAAGCGGCTCAGCTGACACGCTGCATTCCTAATTTATCAAACCTTGGTTCTTCTTAGTGAGGTTTCAGGTGCTAAGGGGGGGGGGGGGCAACAGGAATTGAAATGAAGTGTCTTTCGATTGACGTTTGACATTCATCTGTATGAGCGTCTTATCCAAATGTCGAAGCTTTAGGAAACTGTAGAACGCTGCTGCCTTCACCATGCAGAGTGGCCACGCAGATTCCGCACCAAATCCTGTCACTCCCCTCCCCTAAGCGGGGATTGTACTTTTCCCCTCCTTCCCAGAAAGTCGCGG
>NC_051183.1:131858607-131916107 GCF_013339695.2 Rhipicephalus sanguineus | reverse complement strand
AGTTCAAAGTTCCATTTTCAAATTTCGCGCCGAAATCTCCCCGCGTGACGTCACGGATTTCAAAGTGTATTTATCGTGTTTTGGCGCGATTGGCTCAACAAAATTACCCCAAACTTTGTATGCTTATTCTACGGCCCCCTCAGAGGATAATATACCTCCTTTTTAATGATTAGGAACTACGTAGTCCCTAGTAGGCGCCGTCAAAACATGTGACGTCACTGCGAATGGTGCGGAAACTTCAAGGTGGCGTCGCCACCCACATTTTCTTTTTGTGCGTTTTATCGCTTACCAAGCGTGTCCTCGCAGCAAGCGTGGTGTTTTTATTATCGTAAAAGAGTACTTTATTAATATGAGGAAAATCGTTTTGCTCTTTAGTGTCCCTTTAAAAAGGGTTTGTGTGCCTAGCGGACGCAAAGCTCTCCGAACAGGGTTTGATAAACCTAGAACATAGTGAATATGTGCGTCGCCTTCACTCGTGACGCACTTCCTGTTCCTCTTCGCATGCATTTGTGGTATCGTTAGTAAACGTCCTAGGATACTGCCGTCGTTCCAGTGCATCAACCACGTTTTCCACTCCTAGTATCCTAGGACTTTGATTGCTGCGAAAAAATGTGGTGTACACAAAAGTTGCTCGTGTTGGGCCTTCTTCTTTGTTTCCCTCGTCTTAGGGTTTTACCACGTGCAGTTTTGACTACCCGCATGCCTTCGTAAGTTTTTATTAAATAAATTCTACGAGCTGTTTTGTGATCGATTACCTTTTTTATACAGTACTGGGAATGTAACGGCGTTATTTTTCACAGTAACTGTAACAGGTGATTTTATTATGATAGACAGTCTCGACGGTTTTTTACCGTCGCCGTCATGTCCATCCGGCATGAAGTCAGAATTGATAAGATCCCCCCGCGCATTTCATGTTCTACCGCGGGTAAAAGCGCGCGAGCGGGGGCGATGAACGCGGTCGAAGCAGCGATCAAACGAACCGGCCAATCTCCGTCGCTTGGAGGGTGCATGCGACAACATCACCCCGCTCGGGAAGCCTGCCACCGAAGCAGACAGGAAACGCCCCGCCCGTCTTTAACGACCGTGAAAAGACACGAGGCGGGCGGCGGGGGCTTTGTCGCGCGAGCAGCCACTTTGTACTTTGAATTTAAGGTGACGGTTCTACCGTCGCCATCTTGCGGGTAGTTTCTTCTTGAGACACTAGAAGACGCCACTAAGTTACGTTTGGAAAAGAGAGAGGCAAATGTGCTCTCCGCCGTCGTAGCATGCGACGGAGAAGATCCTGTCCCTGCTGCAACTAATCCATTCTTTTCAGGGGCGTCGTTGCTTCCATAATCTCCTTTGAAACGTTTCAAATGTGCGTGACGTCCTTCCCCCTCCCTTCCCCCCGCTCCCTAACAAAAAAAAAAAGAAAGCACGGACCAGAGAGCCTTTGTACACCCGTGCAACTGTCCACAAAAGAGGTGCCTCTCTCTCTCACCGTTTTTTTCTGGCTTTCTTGCTTCTGCTTGAAGTGGTGGATATAGCCGCGTCCTTTTTCGTCGACACATGGTTGGAACAGTTTAGAGGCCTCATCAAGCGCGAAAACTCCCCGTCGCCTTCTACACGAATGCTACAAAAAAAAAATGGTTGACGTCACCTTATGACGTCACAGATCACCAAAATTTTTGTCATCGTGACGTCGCATGACATCGCCGCTCAGTCAAAGGTGGGCAGATCCCCGAGGAACTGACAAACCGCATGAGGTGCGGAAAGCTTTCGGTAGGGGGGATCAATGCTGTCGATTGAGAAGAAAAAGAAGGCACCTTTGGCGTTCGAATCCTCTTAGACGAAAACTGCATAAGGGACCTTGCGAGTTTTATTACGATATATATTTCGCACACCCCCTGCGCACTTGCCACGGGCTTTCGCGAATGCGACGGTGCACCTGTCAGAACCTCATCAGTTCGCGCCAATGGTGCTGCAGATCTTTTCATTCGTTTCAGAGCCACCGCACAGTGGTGTGGTAAACGAAGTGATCACACAAAACGGTTGCTTTAGGAAGTTCGCACGCGCTCGCTGATCGACCGCGTCGACCGAGTCGACACTCACTTTTGGCAGAGGCACAGTGTTGCTTGATCTTTTTTTTTAAGACTGTCCATGTATAGCCTAGAACAGTGCGTTATCAATCGAAGGGAATTAAAATGCCGTTAAAATATTGATTGTGGTTCACCCACCACTGTTTTGACTATTTAAGAAGTAATTATCATCGCAATGACCGAAGTAACAACCACGGTATGCACAAGTAATGTACATCGGCGCGTGCGCTGCTCCCGCGAACGTAAGTTCGCGTCTGCATCACGGGACATAGCCAACGGTTTGCGAGATCGCCAACGCTTGTGCGATCGCCTCGTTCATGCCTGTTCATGGCCATGCTATTAGTGCGCAAGAGGAATATAATAATGCTGTTCATGAAAATGGTTCGGCTCCTGTTGCTGTTAAAAAGAAACGGACGGGAGCGGCGTCGCCCGCACCGTCGGTGGGCTTGACGTCATTTCTTGGCGCGTACTTTAGTTATGAAAAAAAAAAGAAGGAAATAGACGTTTGCTGCAAAGTCCAAACGAGGTGCCCTAAAAATTCGCCGCGTAACAACTAATACTTTTCACATTAACAAACAGACGGCTTCCCAGCGTACCACGGGTGTCACACCGACTAATATTCTAGCCAGCTAATACAAGCTACAGTTTGTTACATGGACCAACATTGAGAAGTTCGAATCCTGGAGCAAGCATACGTACTAACTCAATTTTTTTTTTCAATAGCATGGAAACAAGAAAGCAACATTACTGGAAACTCACAGTTACTCATGTCCCCTTAGCAACAAAATGCAGGTAAACTGTGGCACTGCAAGTATGGCCTGACTTTCGTGTTTTCTAATAAATGAATGCGCACTGTTCGCCACAATATACGCATCGAGTTCATAAATAAACAGTCTATTCTCACGCCTTATACACTTCCAGGCAGTGCACAAAAGATACTCAGATACCTGCTCATTGTTTACTTGCACAGCGTGATGTTTTAAGAACGGCATTGAGGTCTATAAAACAAAGAATAATTGACCTATAATTGACTTATGCAGCATTTGGTTCATGTAGTGGGATGTGCAAGAGATCTTTTCTCTGAATTTCAGTAAAATGAAATGAGTGGTATGATGGTGTCTGTACATTGATTGCATAATTGTTGCTAGGAATGGCTCAGAAAGTAAACTTGCGAGCAGCGCTTTTGGTCAAGATATCATAGGGCCCGTCCTGTTCGAGAAGCTTTTAAAGGAGTCCTGACACAAAAATTTTCGCCCCGCATTTTTTTGCTGCAATGTGTTGCTGGGGGCCTGTTAGTCATAACACGGCACATCGTTTGCTGCAGCGCGCGACAGATAATTAATTACAAGCTCCTCATTACCGACACACCCTCAGTTTCGGTTTGACAGAGCTCCAAAAACGGCAAGCCGCCGGGTGCAACTATCACCACCTAGCGAGTGAAACGCTCGGTCACGTGAGCACACAGAACAGTGACGCATTTCCGCGCGGTCTGTCGTCGTCGGGCTCATCGTCGTCTGATGGAGCCGATTTTCTTGCGGCGGGGATCGAAGGAATTTTCGACGTGGCGAATCACTTCATGTTTGACCCGCTGGCGAGGAGCGATTCGTCGGGGATTCGTCGGGTTGACGTCATCGTAACTTGTACCGGCTGCAACGGTTACGTAGGGGAAGTAGGGGGGTCACCCCGGGTCACCTCCGAGAGTGTCAATGCACTAGGTGCGGCCTATAATGCTGGATCGCGCTCGCGAACTTCAAAATTCATATAAAATACCTTCCAAGCTTTATTCGCTGCCGATATTTTGCAGATGGTACACACACGTACACGGGAATCGATCCAGCAGGCTATCTCGGCCGCGAAAGTTTGTGTCAGTACCCCTTTAACACAAAAAAACATGGCTGATCCCTCCGTCATAGGAATCGGTATAACACGAAAGTGAAACGTGTCTTCACAGAAGTAGTGCTCATTGTGTAGTGATATTTGAGAGCTTGTACAATGTCTATTCGTGTTTGGCAGCTATAGCACTGTTTGACGTGGATTCACCCATGTTGACAGCATGTCTCTATCGCGACAACTAACGCCCATGATCATGATTAAACCGTTGTGGTAGCTGACGATGTGAACATATATTTGGACACAGCTAATTGTGAATCCCGCGTAAGGATGATATCAACAAGCTCATAATCAACACTGGTACCCGGTATGCACTTCTTCAAAGCGTCGTCAATTAAGGAGAGAAACGGCGCGGTGTGCGCTTTCTAGTAATGGGTAGCCGACGCCTGCGCTCATGCATACATAACACACACTGCGCTCCAGCAACACGGGAGGTAGAGGTTCGTAGCCTGAGCCGCAAACGCGTGCGTCCCGCTGGCCTCTGTCTCGCAGGCGCTGCTCTCGCTCCACCAACGCACGACATTCGCCCGTAGAAATCGCGTCCTTTCTGCAACGCATATTGGAGCAGTTTTGTTAGTCGGTGCTCTCGCAATTGAAGCAGTCGGCGGCGGAGAAATCCCGTTGGTGCTCGGGGAAGCTGCACTACTCCGATGAGCAGACGCACGCTAACACGAAGCCAAAGGCAAAGAACGTAGCTTCGTCAAGGGTGCCTCGGCGACGCCAGCGCGGCCAGTCCACCTCTCTGGTATCGAGACGCTTTAACCATGACCTCCGATATCGCGGGCAATCTCGGAGTAAGCGTTAGTAAGTGTCGATCGTGAAGCATTACTTCTTTAAACCTCTCACAGACGGCGCCACCACCCCTCTCCGCCCACCGCGAAAGAGAATGTATGAAAGATATAAGGCGCGTTCGCGCCGTGTCTAGCATCTCCCGACTTAGCTTAGTCGGTAGGGCGTCGGGCGCTTACCGTCGCGGCCGCAGCGTCGTGGGTTCGATTCACAGCGTTTTTTTTCTTGTTTTTTTTCTTTCTCACCCGTTGGCGTCCATTTTATCAACGTCATATCCGTGACGGATGTACTTGGTGGACCCCGGCATAAAACACTTTCGTGTTAAAAAAAACTTTCTAAAGGCTGTAAAAGGCAAAAAATGAAGTAGCATCAAAGAGAGAGAGAAGAAATAGTAGAGAAGGAAAGGCAGGGAGGTTAACCAGTATAGGACAACCGGTTTGCTACCCTACACATGGGGACAGGGTG
Organism: Rhipicephalus sanguineus; assembly: GCF_013339695.2. Classification (NCBI taxonomy): domain Eukaryota; kingdom Metazoa; phylum Arthropoda; class Arachnida; order Ixodida; family Ixodidae; genus Rhipicephalus; species Rhipicephalus sanguineus. The sequence continues at coordinate 131,910,885 of NC_051183.1, read as the reverse complement.
GGGGAGATTTAAAGATGAAGAGGAAAGAGAGAGAGAGAGATAGAAAGATAAAAAGATAGCACGACACAGCACACATAGAATCAGTCGGTCACTCTTGCGTGGTAGCATAGCACACATAGAAACAGTCGGTCACTCTTGCGTGGTAGTTGGTCACTCCTGCGTGGTACGCGACATTTCTGTCACAGGCGCTTGGCCAAGTTCGTCGCTCTCAAAAACCTCAGCAGTGCCTTCGTCGCCTTCAGTTGTGATGTCTTCTGTTGACAACATGCAAGTATTGTTTGAACAGACATTGGTCTACTATCAAGGCGCGCTAGAACGGACGCCAATGACTGTCTCTGAGCGTTATATACCGGACAGTCGCACAGGACGTGGTGTAGCGTCTCCTCGCAACGACAGGCATCGCAGAGAGCGTTGTCGGCCATTCCAATTCGAAAGGAATAGGATTTCGTAAATGCCACCCCTAGCCACAAGCGATAAAGCAGTGTGGCCTCTCTTCGGCGGAGTCCAGTTGGCATACAGATATGCATCAAAGAGGACAGGTGGCGTTGACGATTAGTCCGGTTGGTTTGGCTGCTTGGTGGGCACCATAGAGCGAGCGTGATCTCCTGTGCAAGGCCTCGAAGACTGCTGGCAGCGTCAGACCTTGAAAGTGGGATGGTATCTTCCTGTGTGCTTTCATGAGCTGTCCGAGCGGCATTATCGGCCTGTTCGTTCCCTATGACGCCGCAGTGACTTGGCAGCCATTGAAACGTCACGTGGTGCCCTTTCTCATATGAAGTGTGGAGAAGACCTCGAATTTCAAAAACGAGCTGTTCATATGGCCCGCGACGCAGAGCAGATAGCACAGATTGTAGGGCTGCCTTTGAGTCGCTGAAGATAGACCAATGTTGAGGTGGTTCCCGATTAACAAAACAAAGTGCAGCGCGCAGAGCAGCTAGTTCCGCAGCTGTCGACGTCGTGGAGTGGTCGGTCCTAAAGCTGATGGTAATAGCTCTTGCTGGGACAACCACCGCACCGGACGAACACTGGATGTTTGTGGAACCATCTGTATATATATGTACACTGTCCGCATACTTCTCGTACAAAAGAAGCAGAGACAGTTGTTTCAACACAGGTGACGACAGCTCAGATTTTTTCCGGATCCCTGGTACACTGAGTTGAACTGTGGGTCGAATAAAACACCAAGGGGGCATCGGTGGTTTAGATGCAGTGGTGAAGCCCGAGGGAAGTTTGTCGTTGTACTTGACGATAGTTTTAGAAAATGATGCGTGGCGCCTCTCTGAAGGCAGTGTTGCAAGGTGATGACAGGGAGCACGTGCAAAATGTCTGATGTGCGTTCTCAGGACTTCCACCGTAATGTGAGTTTGCATTGGATGGTCACGAGCAATCGCAATAGTTGCCTCTATTGACGTACATCTGGGCAAACCAAGGCAAGCTCTGAGTGCTTGAGCTTGTAATGCCTGCAGAACACGAATATTGGTCTTACAAGTATTACTCAGCACGGGCAGGCTATATCTAAGAAAACCGAGAAAGAGCGCTCTGTAGAGTTCCAGCATTGCGTCTACTGACATCCCCCACGTCTTTCCTGCCAAGAACTTGAATAACTGGGAAATTGCTGTCAGGCGCTGCTTCAGGTAGGCCACGTGCGGGCTCCAACATAGGTCCCTGTCGATGATTACGCCAAAAAACCTGTGAGTTCTGGCATAAGGAATGGGCCGCCCGTTGATTGAGATGACATAAGGTTTCATTAGTTTCCGAGTGAATGCCACCAGTGCGCATTTTTCTGGTGATATGCTGAGACCTTGTTTACACAAGTACCTAGCTGTCAAAGTTGCTGCTCTTTGAAGCCGCGCACGTATCTGAGGACGTGTGACTGCCGAAGCCCAGACACAGATGTCGTCTGCGTATATTGAAACCTTGATGGTAGTTGGCAAGTAGTCAGCAAGCCCAATAAGTGCGAGGTTGAATAGCGTCGGGCTGAGAACTCCGCCTTGAGGAACGCCCCTGGAGGTATAGCGTCGTGTAGTTGGGCCATCGTCTGTTAACACAAAGAATGACCTTGCAGCCAGGTAACTTGCAATCCACGAAAAAATTCGACCACCGAGGCCAACCGCCGCAAGTGCATCGAGAATAGCCTCATGTAATACGTTATCGTATGCACCTTTCACATCTAGGAACAAAGCTGCAGATAGTCGCTTACGGGACTTTTCGTGCTGAACATACGAAACGAGATCAACTACATTGTCGATGGAAGAGCGGTCACGTCGGAAACCAGCCATGGAATTCGGGTAAATCTTGTAGTGTTCAAGATACCACTCAAGGCGGCCAAGGATCATTCTTTCCATCATCTTTCCTACGCAGCTGGATAGTGCAATTGGGCGGTATGAGGCGAGTTCGAGGGGCGATTTACCCTGCTTCAAGAGAGGCACCAAGCGGCTTACTTTCCAGTCGTCGGGAACATTGCCATCCTGCCATGAGGAGTTGTAGAGGCTCAGCAATTCTCTCCTTGCGGCTCCTCCCAGGTTGCACAAGGCTCGATATGGAATACCATCTGGACCCGGAGTGGTAGAACGCCTGCAGAGAGCTAGTGCCGCCTCGAGCTCCTCCATTGTGAAAGGGAGGTCCATGCGGCAGTCACGGGAATGGGGGACGTCACCTCGGGCTGGAGAATCTGGACGAGTCGTTTGGTTGGCGATCCGCGCACAAAAGCTTCTGCGACATCGATGTCTTGACGCCCTTCAAAGAGTGCGAGCGCTTTGAATGGAAAACGTTGCTCCGGAAGGCAACGCAGACCTTGCACAGTTTTCCAAATGTGGGAAAGTGGCTTGCGGGGGTCTAGCGTCTGGCAAAACCTTGTCCAACGTTCCGACGCTAATTTATCCATGCGACGCTGAATCTTCTTTTGCATCCTCCTGGCTGCCCTAAGGTCGTGAATTGATTTCGTGCGCCGATATCGACGCTCCGCCCGGCGCCGCAGTGCTCGAAGTCGTTCCAACTCTATGTCGAAATCGTTTCGCGTGGAAGAGATTGTCAACGTGCGAGTGGCCTTTTGCATTGTACTCTTAATTGTTTGCTGTAACCCAGATTGTAGGCCCTCGCTGCAAGCATCTTCCATGTCAGATTTGAAGGTGGTCCATTGAGTCGCTCGAATGGTCCTCCGTAGACCAGCTCTTGACAAGCCTTTGATGCTAAGGTAGATGGGAATGTGATCACTCCCGTGTGTCTCAACATCTGGAAACCACTTGACACATCTGGCGAGAGAGTTAGAGACAAAAGCAAGGTCGAGGCAGCTTCCGTATGTCACGCCTCGAAGAAAAGTGGGGCAACCATCATTCAGGAGAGTAAGGCCATAGTGGTAGGCGGCGCTTGCTAATCTTCGTCCTCTTGCATTTGTCCTTGTACTTCCCCATGCAGGGTGGTGCGCATTGAAATCTCCTATGATAACCCATGGAGGAGGACAAACACTCAAGATATCCGCTAATCTTCGTGAATCGAAATTGCTTGAAGGCGATATATACACGCCTATGAGAGTAAACAGGAGTTTGTGCTTTTTAACGGTGATGCATACATATTGATTGTCATCGTGAGGCGCAATTGGTTGCACCACATAGGTGAGTTCACGACGAACAAAAACGATGATCTTGCTGACGCACCGTTTGTTGAAGACATGACAGCTTCGTACCCTGACAATCTGGTTGGTTTCGACAAATTGGGCTCACAAATGACGATCAGTGGAAACACATTACTATACACAAACTGACGAAAATCTGAAAGGCGTGATTTAAGCCCTCTGGCGTTCCATTGGATGATGGACGCTGATTTGACTTCTTGACGGAAGGATGAGGTGTGGGTAGCCATCTTTCTATTCGAGAGATTCAAGCACTGGGCTTAAGGCGTCCAGCACTCTAAGTGCGCTTCGAGCTGATGTTGTTCCCATGTCCTCTAATATCGCTCGGATGGCTCCCATGAGGGAACGCAGCACCGAAATGACTTGACGATCTGTTTTAGGTATACCAGCCATGACCGGAGATGGCTCCGGTGGAGCGGCGACCTTCCGAGGTTCCTTGTCAAGGGGCCGGGTCGGAAGCGTAGGCCATTCCTCTGGAGGAAGATGCTTATCCGCTGCCTTCGTGGAACTGGTGGGCACTTTCGCGGCGCGACTGAGTGGTGCCGCCACGGAGTGGGCACTGTCATATCGGGCATGCGCGTTCTTAGAAGACGTACGATGACACCGACGTCGACGCCGACGCTTGACAACTTCGGCTGCCTCCCTGTGGGTCGAGTTGTCTCGAACCATTTGCTTGAGAACCTCACGCTCCTTCTTGATGCGAGGACAGTCTTTCGACGAGGCAACGTGAGGACCGCTGCAGTTGGCACATTTCAGAGTAGTGGCACGGCAGGTGTCTTCTGCATGAGGTTCAGCGCAACGGGGACAGAGTAGCGAGTTGGGGCACACGCCTCTGACGTGTCCTAGCCTGAAGCACTGATGACACTGAAGCGGCTTCTGTATGAATGGCCGAACCGGATGGCGGAAATGTCCGACTTTCACGTGGGATGGTATGCAATCCCCCTTGAAGATCAATTTTACTCAACGCGTATTCCCAAGGCGACGCACTTGCGTAATGACAATGCCCTCGTTTGCCAGCTTGATGAGGGTAGGTAAGTCAGCACTGGGAATGGCAATGTCGATGTCGTAAATTACACCGGCTATAGATGTATCATCCATCGGGATAAAGGGGCGCATTTTAATGCCGCCTAGCTCCGTCATTTGTTGAAGCTGCCCCAGAGCACTCACGTTGTTCACGTCTATGGCAAGGATGTTCTTCCGTGGATTAATTCTGATGTCTTTAATTTGATCCGGCACCGCACGTTCCAGAATAACGGATAGGGCTTGCCTGTTCAGCAGTCGTAGGTTGCTTGAGGGATCCTCCGGCATGAAGATGATGACATGCGGCCAGCGCGCAGGCCTTGACTGCATAGTCGCTGTACTCGCAGGCGTCGAAGGCGGTGCGTTGATGATCTTCCTCTTCGCCCTCTTACCCCGGACGGGTATGAAGCTGTCGTCTGATGTGTCGTCTTCTGACATAGAGTACAGCTCGGTGTCCTCAGTGTCACTGGGAGAGCCAACTCGCTTCCTTGCGATTGACGGCCGCGGTGACTTCTGGCCAGACGGGCCTCTGGCCTGCTCCGCGTCCATGACCGCAAGACGGGGAGGCGAGGCACCTCGAAAAAGCGAAGGTTTCACTAAAAATTCAGAGAGCACAGAAACAAGCGTTCTGCCAAGAAGACACTTCGTCGTCTTCCTCAAAGACAAACAAGGTGATGCATGCCAAGTAGCATCAAGATTTTTAAAACACGAGGCTTCATATACCCACACAACAAAATTCATTGAAATTATCATGAATATGCTGGTGCATCCAGTACATGTTTACTCTTCATATTTTACACCATTTATCGAAGTAATAAACGACACCTGAAACTTCATGATGTTGTAGATATCGGTCATAAGATTGCAACCAAGCACTGCGTTGAAGGCTTTCGCACGTTGTCTGTAGTTGAAATGCCCTCTAACGCAGCAAACCACATCTGACACTTCATGATGCGACAGATATCGGTGAAAAGATTGCAGCTGAGCACTGAGTAGAAGGCTTCCGCACGTTCTTGGTGGTGTAAATATCCACTAACGCAACAAACCACACCTAACACTTCATGGTGCAACAGATATCGGTCATAAAAGATATCGGCATCTGTTGAGTGCAACTGGTTAAAATATGAGAGAAATAGAACATTACGTCATACAAGAGCCTCCAAAAATCACATTCATTTCACGAACCGAACCAGGTAGATCACTCCAGTGTTCGTAAACCTCAGAAAAACAGTATTCGACCATGTTAGTGTGCACAAAAAATGGGTTATGTTAAGATTGTTATTGCAGCTGTGCACTGTGTAGAAGGCTTTCACGTTGTCTGTAGTCAAAATATCCTCTAGCGCAACAAACCACACCTGACACTTCAGGATGTGAGAGATATCGGTCATAATATTGGAACCGAGAACTGGCTTTCACAAGTTTTGTGTAGTCGAAATATCCTCTAAAGCAACAAACCACACCTGACACTTCACGACGCAGCAGATATCGGTCATAAGACCAAGCACTGTGTAGAAGGCTTTTCGACGTTGTTTGTAGTCTAATTATCCTCTTACTCAACAAACCACACCTGACACTTCATGATGCAACAGGCATCGGTCATAAGATTGGATCCAAGTACTGTGTAGAAGGCTTTTAGACGTCGTCTGTTGTCTAAATAAACGCAACAAACCACACCTGACACTTCATGATGCGACAGATATCGCTCATAAATTGCAACCGAGCACTGTGCAGAAGGCTTTTGCACGTCGTCAGTAGTCAAAATACCCTCTAATATAATAAATCGAGCCGGAAACTTCATGATGGAACAGATATTGGTCATAGGATTGCACCAGAGCACTGTATAGAAGTCTTTGGCAAGTTGTCTAACATAGCTAAACTGAATGTCTTCATATTTCAATTATGCTTAAGTGCATGCATAGTCTAAGTTAGTGCATATACATAGAACTGAACAGAAATGAAGTAGTACTTGCAATACATCCAACGATTTGGCGTTTGAAACCATCAAATCATTATTTCAGCCGGAATCAGTCTGGAGGAAGAGATACATATGTGCGCAGTTTAGAATGGTCTCACAAGTGTCTGTGGTTGCAGGTGAGGCACCGTTCGAATTTCTTCTCAACAAAGAGCAGCACAGTAATATTGCACTTTCATTCCTTCTGCACTTACGTGTGGTGACATGCTCTTCTCTTCTTATTATCTTGTAATTGTGCACACAGATTTCAATGGAGGTGCTTGTCATTTACAAGCTTTTTAGCGAATTAGCTGTCCAGCTGTCAACAGAACATGTGTTATGTTTAAGTAAACTGTAAAACGATAGAGAAGCGCCATTGTTCGCATTCTCCCGTCTATGAGTATCACAATAGACAAGGGAGAATGTGTGTCAAAATAGACAACCAACAAAATAGACAAGCAGCACTTAATCATGCAACTTTCTTTTTCGATCACCACGCTCGCGCACGTTCGAGCTTCTATTTTATACATGAATGTAAATGAGACCGCTGACAGTTGAAAGTGTCGGTGTCGCTGGTACCCGGCATGAAATCACGTCACACTGCTACCAACAAGCGCACGCTTGTTGTTAGCTTGGCAACACACGTAAACTATTTGCGGCGAAGTCAACCAATGTTTCAGCGTCGTAAAATCCGCAAATCCTCCTCATGTACGTTGTCACATAACCGAAATGTGTTGGAAAGTGCGATGTTCGCTTTCGGCAATGATGAGGCGAATGGCGATGTTGAAAACAAACACACTGCGGATAAAAAACTCCTGCGTAAGCGCCACGCCAAGTCTCTGGCGTCATATATAGTGTCTATGTTTCGACGGAAACAACTACCATCAATTTCCTTCAACCAAAGTTCCTCAAATGAGCTGGTTCACACGAACTCGATGGTAGAGGTCTATCCTGAATGCAGACGACACCGCTCTAAATTGACTTCGCGGTAGGCGAGGGCCCACGCTCAAGACTTCAAACCTCCGAAGCATGATTCACCCGTTCCGAGCACAGATACACACAGATCAGAGCACAGGAGCAGCGACATGCTGCAGTAGTTGGTACGAATGTTTCACTCGGTCGACGATCGCACTCAAGACCGCTGTGAATTCGCTTCGCGATAGGCGAGGGCTCACGCTCAAGACTTCAAACCTCCAAAGCATGTTTACACTAGTTCCGAGCGCAGATAAACACAGATCAAAGCACAGGAGTAGCGACATGCTGCAGTAGTAGGTACGACGTTTTTACTCTGCTGACGATCGCACCCAAAACGACGTAAGCACAGCCGGCAGGCATTCGCTGGATTTGTCGGCGTCGCTCGAACTCGACACGAAACCGCGTCACACTGGCAGCACCCGCGGTCGTTCACCGGGTCGTTGTCGTACTGGATGACAACGCGGTCACTCAGGAACGTTTGCGAACGTAGTGTCCGTGCTTGCCCAGCACTCGGAGGTGCCTTCGAAGCGACGGCCATTAGGCATAGCTGCCAGAAGTACCGCGGCCTCTGATTGGTTGGCACCGCCGTACGCGTAATGACGTAGGCGGAACTAACAAAGTACTCTTGACCCCTCGCGCCTCGAGGCGTATCTACGCGTACAGCCCTCCGTGACCGACGCTGAGAGGCGCACTTGACGCCTAGGCGCGTGCATAAAGGCCCGAACATACGTACGCGTTGCAGCGCGTCAACGCGTGACTTTTTGACGCGGCGTCGCGCCCTCTCCCTGTGGAGAGGGAGGGCGCGCAGCTTCGCGTAGCCACGCGCCCTCTCTCCTCATAGGGAGAGGGCAAGACGCCGCGTCAAAAAGTCACGCGTTGACGCGCTGCAACGCGTACGTGTGTTCGGGCCTTTAAGCGTGCAAACGCGTGCCAGTGGTTGGGCCTTAAGGCGAGGTCGCGATCGCTGGCGCGCGCGCTATCTCGAAAGCCATCAAAACGGGTGGCTCGTACACATAGCTAGCATTGACGTCACCGTCGCCGCCGTCTTTGTGAAGAAACTGGTTGAGACGCAGGGTGAAATCTTGCTCGAACGCGCGGAGCAAGAAACGGTGACATCATATTAGTTCCGGTGCCCCCTCCAATCCCTTGGCGCAGCTGGCGAACAGAAGAAAGCGGGGAGAGCACAAAAGAATGCGCGGGGAGGGAACGACTGGGTGTCGTCCGCTGAAAAGACACTGTAATGAGATAAAAAAAGTCACCGCGGCAGCCATGTTTGTGAACAAGCGCAGAGAACCTGTCTGTGACGTCACGTGCAAGCCGTGTATAGACGAATTCCACCGAACATACGTCACGAAAATGCGGTGGCGCTGTCGTCGGGCGTTTAGTTTCGCGCGGTAGTCAAAAGCCGCCGTGCCTACCGCAGTTGCGGCTGTGTTTTCGCTGGTGCGTGCGCTGTTTGTCGTCGTGCAAAGAAGAAAAAACGGTGTAACGACGAGCAGTGCCACAGTTATTTGTGCAGGAAGGCACGAGAAGGATGGAATAAGCTTTTTTTTTTCATTAGCTGTTTACGAAGACCGTCGCAAGAAATTAGCGGCAGCTATAAAACGCGAAATCTTGTCTCCGACGCCGGCTCATGGGTTATGTTTTCGGGCGGCTTACCCAGGAGAAAGGATTAGCTTAGTGACGCGTTTGTCATTGTAATGTGCAGCGCCGCATTTCTTGGCATAAGCCTTGTGTGGAGGCATAGCGAGCACGTTTACCTCAAAGGACGTTAACGTTGTGGATATCATTGTCATGTGCGGAGAATTCTTCACGGTTTCCATTGTTGATATCTTTTTCCATTGTTGATATAAGTCTTAAACGCGCCAAAAGGATTTCGTTGTACACGCGTGAACTAAAGTGTGGCTCGGTCATGGTGCATGTGTTTCTTTCTGCTTGGACACGGTTCATTAACGCAGCCGCGGCTTCGACTATGCTTTTCCAAATCTTATGCGGCTGCGATGACACACCTGACCAAAGTGTATCGTGCAAGGCTGTTCTGGCAGCGGTGCGCTTCACGATATGCCCATGTCTGTCAGAATTCACAGAAAAACACTCGGGAAGCTTGCTGAGTCTATTTACGGGCTGTACGCATTGCGCGGACTCGACTTGAGCGTACGGACGGAGCCGCGGCCCGCGGTTGGCAGATCTGACAGGTACGTAACAACCTTATCCACATGGTGTAGTTGAAGCATCATCGCAAGTGTGTCACGGATGAAAGTGTCGCCGAGATCACCGTTCCATTAGTTAACAAATAAAACGTACACGTGTGACCTAGACTGTCGCAACGGCGATGATCATTCGCAAATGAGTCACATTCCCGCAGTCAAGATACCTCATGTTTATATGAGGTTCTCAGAGCAAGAGCAGCACGTCAACATGATGTTCATTTCAGAGTCCCTCTTACAGCCATCGCAACTTCCTCTGTTGCGGCCGCCGCTTGTAAGCATGCGGGAGGCGCCCCGACGCGCGATGCTCGGAGGCAGCTTTTGCACCTGCTGCGCCAGTTGTCACGTGATCATAGAAAGCGGTAGCGCGCTTCAGGCTGGACCGGCTGGGCGGAGCCTACGCGCCGTGACGTCGCTACAAGGGCGCTAAATATATCGACGGCGCCTACCGGTGTTTACAAACATGGAGTAGGTCTAACGCGAAGTTACTATGCGGAGAGCATCTCTCCCTGGAGCGGCCGTATGCTCTTACACCAGCGTTTTAAATGCGAAGCATTTCTTAGCGAACCTCTGGCACTTTGAGCGTTTCTATGTACGTATCTATCTATCTATCTAGCCGGTACGTCTGGGTGCTCTCATGATTGCCTCCTTAACTTGGTGTAGACCAAAATTTGCATGGGAGGTTAAGAGGATTTGATGAATATGATTGTCGGGTCATGACATGAATAACGTTAAAATCCTGTCGCGTACGTCGTCAAACCCTTTCCACTAGACACGTGTGGCACATACCCGTTTACCACGGGCCGCGGTGTACGGGTATGCGCCGCAGGTGACTGACAGTTTATATCTACCCAGGAACGGCGAGAACAGACATTGGTAACTTAAATGCTAGACCGTTAAGGAAAACCAACATCGGCGGCGTTGACACAACGAACGGAAAAAATGAAAATTAGGATCCCAGCAGGAATCGAACCCAAACATTCTGCGTGGCAATCAAATATTCTACCACTGAGCCACACCAGGTATATAAACTGGTTTGGAAAAACAGCCTACGCAGGCGTAATATCTGTGCAACGTCAATTGTGGTTGTGGTGCCGGCTATCTCATTTTACAAGACAGCAATAAACACTACATGGTACTCCTACGATGTGTACTCCTACGATACAGGCGTCATATTAGATTAACATCTGTAGTTCCAATGTTGGCACCGCTTTTATAGCAGTCTAATAAACGTTACATTTTATTCCTATGATTCAGCAAGCTATATTGAAGATTTGCTCGACCCCGGAGGAATACATTAACGAAAGTTACGTATCATATTCACATCATCGCACCGTAAAGTGCACTTAGTCCGCCAGAACGGCGCAGTGTCCTGTTCATTTCTTATGAAGCTGGGCCATGGCCTCATGCTGACCGAGGATGATGCCAGATTGACTGACAGCCGCTTCGTAGACTAGGCAACGTAGGCCACATACGCCCAGGTAGTCTACGAATACGACAAACACCATCCACTGATGTTGGTCTATGTAGCACTATCCAGGCCTACCTGCCTCGACGGCCTATACCTCACCAACGCGAAGGGTGGCTTCAGGTTCCGAGAGGTCGCCGGCTCTGTCGACAGACAATTTGTCGACGAAATGATCGATGCATCCACGAATTCAAACAGCTCTACTATACCACATACTTCTATACACATGGACCCCTCATCACCACGATCACGACCGAATCCTATAACAAGTAATGACCATCTGCTGGTGCTCACTGATCACGGTGATGATGCCCTTGTTCGAGAACTGTCAAGAACTTCTTGCACACATGCACACGGGTTCGTTAATCGTGCATGCGTTCTCGGGACACTTATAAGTACTACATATCAGCTTACAACTTCTGGTGTTGGTAATACCCATTTTGCGATTGGCAGCGTTACCCAACCGTAAACATCTGGTTATATAACACATATGCGGCTCTTCAACATATATAGGTGCGCGTATAAAATTTATACAAATATTTAGCGTCATTTTGTAACGTGTCGTTAAGTAAAAAAAGTTACGCCACAGTCACCTACCCGCCGCGTTCTTCGCGTAACGTCGACTCCCACGGTACGTGGGATCTGCCGAATTTTTTTTTTTAGTTACGCGAGATCGGATATAAAACAGTTAGCTGCCAGCCTCACTTCGTGTAATACTACAATTTTTTGCCATCGCATTCATTGCTTCGCCTTTGCAGTGAAACTGTGACTTTTTTTGGAAACTCTGTAACTGTAAGTTACTTTTATGGCTTAAGCAACTGTAACTGTAACATTGTTACTTTTTACTCGTAACGTGCCCATGACTGGGCTTATCTACCGAAATGGGGGGGGGGGGGGGCAAAGGGAGCGCTAGCCCCCCTTACTGAGAAAAGTAAGAGAGGCAGAGCCCCCTCCCCCATTTTTGACAGTGGTCATTGTCGGCTGCGTGATTGGAAATGAATATCTGAGGTGAAACTTCCGTTCAACGGAGAAATAAGGTAATCATATAATTATCCAAAGTCAAGATGGGAGCCCACAGATGGAAGCACGGAGTGGGACAGGTTGAACTAACAGGAGAAAGTACCTCAGACAGGCTGGCCGACGTTTCGATAGGGGGACCTATCTTTGTCAAAGGCGCCTTGTCATCCTTGGCGTGTTACATTTAAGGGGATGGTCTTGACGTCATGACCAGCGGTGGCGCGTGTCGCTGTTGGTAATTGTGTTCTGAAAAAAAAAAGCTATAAAGCAGCTAAGTATAACCCTTGCCCCATTTCGAGCCAGTTTGCAACGGCGCTCAAGCATCTCATCTCGGAGATAAGGAGAGTTGAAAAAAGAGGCAAAAAGAAAAAATAATTAAAGGGAAGGAAGGAGCGGTACAACAAAGCGAGAGCCGCCAAAGGCACGACGAAGAAAAGAGCGGAGCATGAAAAACAATGTCGCCCGCATCTTCCCACGGAGGTAACACGAGTAAATGCGTTGCAGAGTGGGGGGGGGGTATCGAGTGAATGTTGCGTAATTGGGTATGGTTTGGGAATGCTTAATTGTTACACGATGCGCACATCAAGTACGACTTGAACGGCTCTAGCGTGCACGAAGTTCCGGGTCCGCAGCTCGCTTCAAACGCTTGCGTTCAGTGTCGTATGCTCGCGTCTTCGCAGCCTTGTCTTCTGCGTTGCTTGCTGTTCTTGACGCCGACGACAGTGAGGGTGGGGTAACGTTGCCTTCAACGAGTGGTGGGACGCTGATTGAAGGTACTGTTGCTTCCATCGCATCTACTCGAGTCAAGCAAAGCGTCAAGTCAAGCGAAAGCCAAGTAAAGACGCCCTTGACTGAGTTCCGAACGCGCGCTCAATATACACACCGCCCGCGTTCGAGGGAGAGGAGGGAGGGAGGGAGGGAGGGTGGGAGGGAGAGGAGAAGCTTGCTGCCACACCAGCCGAGCATGCGCAATGGGGGTGTGGACGACTAAGGTGCGACTAAGATGACGACAGGTTCGACCAAGAAATGCTCCGCCTTTAAAACACTTGGAAAGCCGACAAAGGGACGCCGAGTCCAGTTACAGCAAAGGCTGCAGAAGATGGCGGCGTCCCTCTATTTTCAAAAGACTGCCTCTGAATGGAAAGCACTAAAGTCCCTAGATTTTTTCCCCTTCCATAATCTCGGGACTTTGGGAAGCACCAGGGGAAGGAAATTACAGAAGGTGAGAAACGTACTCTTAAAAGTACGCCGCGCGTTTATCCCCTTTTGTAATTGCCTTCCCCTGGTGCACGCTTCCCATTCAGAGGCGGTGTTTTGGAAATAGAGGGACGCCACCATCTTCTGTAGCCTCTGCGGTAGCTGGCTCTCGTTTTGCTATACCGCTGCTCCCACCCATCTTGATTTGTTTTCTTTTTCCCCCCTTTTCAACGCCACTTATCTCCGAGATGAGATGCCTGACCGCCGTTGCAAACTGGCTCGAAATCGGGCAAGGGTTATACTCATCTGCTTTATGCTTTTTTGTTTCTTTGCGGACCACAATTACCAACAGAGAGATGCGCCGCCACTGGACATGACGTCAACACTAACACCTTAAAGGGACCCTGAAACGGTTTTGACGATTTTGTACGAACACAATGAGCTGGTACAGCAAGTCCTAAGGATCATTTACAGACCAATTTAAGCCATGTGCGTAAACTGTGTAATTTATTGCAAGGCTTTAAAGCTGCGAATCGCCACCGATCACAGCGGCTCAGCTGTGATCCCGCCCACTTCAGGTGCGCGTCGCATTGTAAGCGCGATGTCACGCAGGCAGCTGATCTGATTGGATATGTCCAGTCCACGTCACTTAACCTCTTGTGGGCAACGAGCGTCGTCTGCCTGTGTTACAACGTGCTCCGTGTTGACGTGGGCTGAGCGGCAGTGTTTATCTCGAGGTTTCTTTTCTTGCGCAAAATGAATTGGCCTATCCGTGTTGTGTACACGTATCTAGCAATTCGTGACTTGTAGCTGCGACATCGTGCAATCTTTGTGAGGCATCTGGTGAGTGGAATCTATTCAGCTCGTCGCTGCAATGAGCGTCGCGCTCTCGCTATCCGTTCAATTCCACTATCCACGTGTCTGCGGCTTTAAAGGGTTGGTGCCATCAAATTTCGAGGGTATAACAAGCCTGTTGTGGGTTTTCTCTGTATGCAAGGAACCTCAACACAAAGAGTCGGACACAGCAAACGTTTAGAATATATTTTAATTCACTTCCAAAGTGTACCTAAATGCCCATTCTCCCGATCGAAACCCATCGCTAGCGCGCCAACACTGACGTAGATCTGTAGGATGGGCAACGAAAGTTGTAGTGACGTCACACCAGACCTGCTGTAGTGACGTGAGTAACCTCCGGACCTCCGCAACGTAGGTACCGGCTGTAGTGAACTAGAACATATTCTAGTTCACTATAGTACCGGCAAACCATCGGTTGCTACATCACTCGCCGAGTTTCGATCGCTTCCTGGCTAAGTGCGTCAAAACCTTGTGTGGTCCCGTGACCAAGCCCCCTACACTTCTACGTCACTGCCCAACCTCGGCGCCCAGAAACGGAAACCGAAAGTTGTTCCCATCAAAGGCGATATTACAATATTTAGCGAGAATATATGAATCTTGGTGTGCGCATCACGCTTCCTGGAGATATAGGAAACGCTCATAGCAAAGAACGCGCAAGCCACAAATTTGGTGACACCACCCTTTTAACTTCACCCCTGAAGACACAACCACATTGCCCGAGTTTACGCTTATCGGTGATCGTTCTCGAATTCCCTTTGTTTGTCCGCATGCTAATACAGGTTGTCGCCGTACAGAGAGTAAGGAGGAGGAAACAACTTTATTCCGTAGAGAGAATAAAGTAAGATCGGCTGGTAATGTGGCGGCACCTGTCGGAGGAGATATAAAGCACTCCGCGAGCTTCGTCTTTGTTGTCATATGGCGTGCTGCCGGGGACACTGGGCCTCCGAGATAGTGCGCAACCTGTGGGCGCGCAATATCGGAGGCCATGACTGGGCGAAGTTCAAACCGTCGAGTGCGCTCATGAGAGCGCTGCGATCGCCGGCGATGCGAGCGTGTCTTTGAGTTGAGGGTGCAAGACAGTGGAGAGGAGGAGGGTATAGATATAATTGTCCGTAGCGGCTTTGGTAAACGGTGCGTCGCTTAATTTCTGGTGTAAATGATTTGGGGATGCCCTTGCCTAAACGATGACAAAACTTCAAAAAAGCTGTAAAACTGTTTCAGGGTCCCTTTAACGAGCTTTCACGGCCTTATTTGGATGAATTGCGATGGTTGGGCTGTCGTGCTGTGTGCTGGGATGCTACAAGAGGAGCCTGAAGCAAATGGACTCGGATTTTACGTGTTCTCAAAGCATTTCAAGCTCCGACAGGAATGTGTGCGACAGTCAGCGAAGTCGGACAGAGAGGCAACTACCGCGCACTTTCTTGTTCAACGTGTTTGTCAACTCCTTGTGCATGATACATCGTGGTTTAGCAGTGCCCTATTTCGGCATAACAACCTTGATGCGCGAACGATGGACCGATCAGCGACAGCAAAAGTTCATATAACGCGAGCTCGATGCCCTTGCCGGGGCGATCGCCGCCAGCGGCGACAGGTTGGATACAACGTCCTTTCGTGGCTCAACGGAGGTCGCTTTAATATATAGGCAGACCTAAATCGACCTCTCACCAAAGGCGATGACGACTGTCAAGCGTCTAGCGTGAACGAGACCTGTAACACAAGCCAAGATGAAAAATGCATGCTGTGTACAGCTCGCGCCGTGGAGCGCGAGGCGAAAACACGGCTGTGCCGGCATCGCAGCCAACTCCGCCGCCGGGATTTCCCTATTCCTTTCAATATGCGATATTATTGTGAACGCATCGCGAAGCGGGCAACAGCGGTAGCAAAGCTGAACTTCTTTATGAGCGTAGGCTATTAACCATACACTGCTGTTTCGAAGCAGTCGGCTTAGCGACGATACCGGCGCCGATCCCACCGGCTGAAGCCGCCGCCGCCAGCCGGAGAGAGCTACTGCTTATCCACCGCATAGCGTGTGTCGCCAAAATCTCTTACTGACACATCCATTCCTCGTACAGCAGGAAATATGCCATTCACGATATTTTTGTGATGTTAACCTTTGGTAAACGACATGAGCGGCCAGACACCGTTCAGCGGACGCACCTCTAACCTACTTCACGGCGACCGTTTTATCTTCATTCACGTTTAACTTATTACTGTGATCGAAATCCTGCGTTGACAACACAGTCTACATGGAAAGTGTCGCCTCGACAAAAAGAAAGCGCAATGAGCTTCTTTTTTCCTTCCCTACGGCTTTTTTTTTCTCCTGTTGTCGTATAGCGGAGAGCTCTACGCAGTTTGGGCAAGTTGTTTTCCGGATACTGTAGCTTGTGTCGCTTGCGTGCTTGCAATCACTGAAGAAGGTATTTGGTCTAATGACGACGGGAACGTGATTTCTTTCATTTATTACTAATATTTATTCAGCAAAACGACGTAAGCTCATCAACCCGACGAGACGACCTCGTCACATGTAAGAACTATCAACTGTTCTTTTTTTCTTTTAGCGCTAGGATGCAGTTAACCTGAAATAAAATAACATACATTGGAGGTGCGGACACAGTTTTCCACCACGTTCAATCGTCTTGCGTGTCGAGGATTGGTGCAAAACGCCAATATACCTGAAACACGCAGCAAGCAGCCGCACCAGCAGCGCTCCGAGAACTACAACTAAGATGGCGGCTGTGCCACTGTCGGAAACTCGCGCATGCGCAGATGGTCTGGTGAGAACGGTCTATTGTTAGAGCAAGCACATCACATTAAAATATAATAATAAAAGGAAGCGAAAACAACAAATGCGGCTACTTAGTGATGTAGTTCACGTGTAGTCCTAAGATCTCGTATTTTACCAGGCAGGGCCGTACTTGACCGCTCATGTTTCTTCGCCAACCTGGCCATACCCGATTGTTATTTGACTGCGTTAAACACTGGGAATTCGAGATGTATTGTGGCACTTGCCGATCCAGAACCTCTAACGTAACACAAACGAGGTAGCTTGAAGAGTCCGCAGCCGCAAACACTCCGCGTTTGGTGATGAGCGTCGCATACTTATTCAGACAGCAGTTGCCTTTTAAATGGAAGCATTTCTTAGCAAAATTCTGCGACATTGAGCGTATCTATCTATCTATCTATCTATCTATCTATCTATCTATCTATCTATCTATCTATCTATCTATCTATCTATCTATCTATCTATCTATCTATCTATCTATCTATCTATCTATCTATCTGCGTACGACTATGTGCTCTCCTGGCCGTGTTGTTAATGGGATGTATACCAAAATTGGTATGGCTTAACATGACTGTATAACGACCATAAATGGCGGGTCATAACGTGAAAACCTTGACATGTATGTCATATACAGCATTATTTACTCGGCTCCGGGAGCCTCGCGGCCGTTTAATCAAATAGATATATATTAAAACTGGTATGACAAAAGATTTCTGTATGGCTAACATATAGAAGAGGTGGTGACATGAAAATCATGATATGGATGTAATGTTCGGCATGACAAACCTGCCATACTCATGGTGCGCACGCGGCCATTTCGCTAGCTTGAGGTGTACCAAATTTGGTATTGCATGACGTGACTGCATGGCGAACATAAATGACAGGTGGTAACATGATAATCATGACTTGTATCTCATGTAGGGCATGATTTACGTACCACACTTCTGGCGTGCTCGCGGCCGGTTCGCTTGCTTGACATAAACCAAAACTGGTATTGCGTGACGTGACTGTATCATAATAATATCTGGGGTTTTACGTCCCAAAACCACGATATGATTATGAGAGACGCCGTAGTGGAGGGCTCCGGAAATTTCGACCATCTGGTGTTCTTTAACGTGCACCTAAATCTAAGTACACGGGCCTCTACCATTTCGCCTCCATCGAAATGAGACCGCCGCGGCCGGGATCGAACCCGCGACCTTCGGGTCAGCAGCCGAGCACCGTAACCGCTATACCACGGCGGCGGACTGTGACTGTATCACGAACATATATGACAGGTGGTAACATGAAAATCATGTCATGCATGTCATGTACGGGATGATTTACATGGCACTCTATTGGTGCGCTTACGGCTGTTTTGTTAAATGGATATTTACCAATTTACCAAAATTCGTATAGCATGAAATCAGTGCGTGACGAATATAAATGACAGGTTATGCATTATACGGACCAGAATACACGCTTCATTAGCATGGTATATACCATATTGTAAATGCCCGCATGCATGCATGACACACATGCGATATATGGTACACTAGATGTCATGACATAAATGACTTCATTTGCCTCAAAGACAAACAAGGCGATGTATGCAGCTCTTTGCTGCCTGCTTCGCATTACATCGATTCCCACAGTGCTTGGGATCTGCCGGAACAGCCAAAAGAGAACCGAATCCGCAGGACATGCAAAAATTGTTCGACAACGCTACTCATCTAAGCACCAGCCCGCACATTCCGCGCCGTCGAGCACATATGCCAGACCGGTCCTCTTTACCCGATGCAAAGGTCTATAGGCACGGCTGATCTCGCAAGGACACACCCCTCTAACACGACGTCCAAGTGTTCGCAAAGGTTGTTTCGCTAATAATGTGCCATTGTTTGTTGGCACTATAATCGCGTACATGTAGATACAAAACTTGAATTGCTGCTTATAGACATTACGACAGGCCGCAAGATCAAAGGCCTGTGCCTTGCCGAGTAACACTCGCCCAACAGAAGTCTTACGTCTCGTTCTATCGCAGGACAAGCTTTGCCGTGTAAGCAGCCTGGAGCACTTGTACCTGCTGTCAGGTGCGCCACTTCCAGACAAGGACGTCGTGACGCCAATTTTGGCCAAGGACTACGGGGAGCCAGTTTCGGACAAGGACGTCGTAGTGGCCCTGCTTGCACTCAGTAGTAGGCTACCTCGCCTGTCGTTTGTGCACGTCCACTACCGAAGTGTTGAGGCCGGCGGCCGCAATTGGCGGATGACGTGGATGCGGCGGGCTGCAGACCACCCGCAAGACGACTATGCTCTGTCTGAAAACGGTCCCTGCTTCCAGGGTTGCTCAACAGCGACATTTATCGGACTCGCGAAGCCGCTGAACAGGGACTTCGAGCGGTTTCTTTAGTTTAAGGCATGGCTATATTGACAAAAGCCTCCTACCTAGTCAGATATGCTGAATTATATGGCGTCATCTGCCTTTCCTCTTTGCTCAACTTCTGTATCTGTACATTAACGAGCACATGCACAGGCTATTTACTGTTTACTTTCCATCTTGTCTCACCAAAACCAGAAACCCAAGGCAGACTATCTTGAGAAAGACGACATCGCTTCATTTTTTTTTCATCCATTGTGAAACAGACTCTACCAATGGTAAGGGGGGAGGGCACTGCGTTAAAACTTTGTCTCCTCTGACGGGGATCCCAGCGCGCGCTTATGCGCGCATACGCCCGCAGGGATAGCTCAGCACTGTAACCCCCGTATTCACGAACCTAACTTAACCTTATCCTTATGACTTAAGTCGCCCTTAACCATAAGTCCGCCCTTAACGCGCTTCAAGAACGAACATTGTACTTATCGCAGAACTTTCCTCGTACTTATCGCCGTCATAAGTAAGGCTCGGTTAAGGTAGCCTATGACCTACCTTAAGGCTTCCTTGTAGACACACAACATGGCGGGGGACAACTATGCGCAGTTCGTTGATTATATGTGGACCGTAATAAAAAATATTGAACGGCACAGCGTATGCATACGCGTACCCGCCGCGGCGAATCCTCAGTGGAACCCGATGGAGACCTAAGATAGGCACGAATTTCTGTGTCGCTTCCGCTTTAGAAAAAGTGCCGTGAAGAAGTTGCTCGCAGTGCTGCCTCTGCAGGAAAATACCGATGGTGGTGGTGGTAAACATTGTATTCAAGAAACTCACAAGATAACACACACACGCACAGAGTACACTGTTTACGAAGTTCGTTCACGTTCATGGCCCGAAAGGAAGTCAACAACGCAGTACCTCACGGTAATTTTGACGAGATCCGTCAAGACGCCGCGACATGGCCGCGATGCCGCACTCTTCGTCGTTTCATAATGGTTTCCTGGTGCGTCGTTTCATAATGAACGCAATTTAAGAAGGCAAGACTCTAAACCGCTCAACCAATTGCATAAATCAAGTGAAGTAAAAAAAGTGAGAGATAACAATAAACGCTGAAGCGAGCACGAAAATACCATCAACGAACAAAGCAAAAACAAACATCAGAAGACGTCGAAATAGCAATCGTGCTCTCGCGGCCCGACTGTGTCGACGGGGGTTCAACAAATATGGCCAGACAAAGAATGCGGATTTCACCAAAAGCGGGCGGTGCCTTAGCAAACATTTTTGGTGTTTAGGCATGGGTGCTTTTGTGGATACCATTATTGGTTTCTTGCAATGAAACTAATTTATTGTTGCTCGAAGTTGCTCGAGTTAAGGACGCCTTTCATAAGGCGCACTTATGGCAAGATAAGGCAGGTTTTTGAAACTCACCTTATCCTTTTCTTATACTTTTCTCTTCCTTTCGTAAGTAGCCTTACCGCGATAAGTTAAGGTCGGTTCGTGAATACGCCGGTAAGTGGTTTCATGTATCCAAAGCCCCCTGAACGTTTTCACCCCTTCTAATCGGATTGCATATTTGGGGGAAACGGCACTGTTATTCATTCTGGATGTTATGCGAAAGCCAGCTCTTATGCTGGTATTTACGATGACACATGCATGACGAGCCGAAGCGTTTAAGATACTGCCACTGCGGAGGAGCGTGTCTGCTGCTGTCCTTGAACTGTTACTTTTTTGATCGGCAATAAACAGCAATATGTTTACTTAATGCCTTGACTGGTCTATTTATTCACTTCCACCGCATTGTTGCACTGTGAACTGCTTTCAAGTCCCATTGGGTAATCCACCGCTACATCTGTGTATATACAGTAAACCACTTTACACCCTTAAGGGGGTTTTGCCGTGTCTATAACTAACACCCTTACACCCTAGAAAAAGGGTGTTTTCACGTATCAAGACACCCATACCATAGGGCGTTTCCAATTGCCTAAACACCCTTATCACTGAAAAATGTGAAAAATAAAATCTACCAGTCAGGGAACACGCAATTACAGATGACATCAGCATAGAAGTTGCACGCATTCGTCAAACCATACACGCAACAGAACGTATTGTAAAATACCACATGGACGGAACGCTCGTGCTACACAGCCTTACACTGACCATCTGGCATACACTGTAAACCACTTTGCACCCTTAAGGGTGTATCAAGCAAGCAAAACACCCTTTTGCCTAACGAAAATTTGCAAAAATTAGGGTGTAAGGGTGTTTTCCTTATCTTAAGACGCCGTTCAGTGCCGGTGGAGATATTCCTGTTCCGTATAAATGAACATTAAACATTAAGAGAATAGACGTAAATTTATGGTACGCTTCCAGATAGCCCTCAAAGAGAAATATCCCTTAATCTAAACTCGACTGAGATCGAACGGCATTTTAATGAGAGAGTCCCGGTTACCATCTGCCACGCTGTGGTACACTGTAAGCAATAAAAAAAAGCCGAGATGGGAGTAAATGGACTTGTCCTCTAGCGCACGCCCCAATGTGGGTTTTATATACTCCGTCCAGGGGAGTAAAAAATTTACCCCCCTTAAGGCCGGAGGTTTTGGATGGACTGAGGGGAGTATTTGTTTACATCCATAGGGGAGCTTTTCCAGGTAAGTATATGAGTAAATTTTTATAGCCATCGAAAAAAAAATGCTTTTCGCTGTCGCACCGTGCGCCCGAGAATCTTTGAATAAATTAGCATCGAAACACGCAAACTCGATCACACGTACACAAACATGCACACAACATTCGCAAAGTAATACAACACACACTGACAACCGCTCGCCACCCGCGCTTTTTAGGGGCGAAGCTCCTTATAGCGGCACCCGTTCGTCCCTCGTAGCTTCGTATGTAACCAGTCTTACGCTTTGACCTGCAAGGTGGTGCCGGTGGGAGATTTTTCCTGTGCGTTGTTGAACAATAAAAAATTCGCAGCGTTAGCTAAAAGCCGACTTCTTCTTTCTCTCATTCCCATTAGCAGCCATTCTTTACCTCCAAGGTAGTGCCTGGTGAGATTTCTCCTGTGCGTGATTAAACAATAAAAATTTTGTTCAAAACTCCGTTGATTGATGAAATAAACCAACAAAAGACGCCAGATGTTTTGTAAAAGCAAAACCAAAGAACGCCAGATGTTTCTAAAGCAAAACGAAAAGACGCCAGCTGCTTAACGAAAGACGCCAGATGTTTTCTAAGCAATGGTTTTCTAAACAATGAAAATTCACAGCGTACATGTAAAATTAAAGTGCGCTGCAAGTCGTCATAACTCATCGAACCTTTAGTATAAACGCGCCCGATCTCACGTCGGTGATGATGTACTGGGCAGAATTCACGGAAGATTCACGGTTTACCGATGAACC
This sequence comes from Rhipicephalus sanguineus, assembly GCF_013339695.2. NCBI lineage: Eukaryota > Metazoa > Arthropoda > Arachnida > Ixodida > Ixodidae > Rhipicephalus > Rhipicephalus sanguineus. The sequence continues at coordinate 131,888,037 of NC_051183.1, read as the reverse complement.
TCCGCAGCTTCGCCCACTCATCATCATTCACTCCGTGGATATGCTGTGATTTTTTTCTTTCTTTATTGCCTATGTACATACATACAGCAGTGAAAACAAATATATACCATACAAAGAACAAAAAATAAAAATAAAAATATAATAATAAAAAAGTACAGTTTGCAAGCTTCTTAAAATTGCTTCATCTGTAGAAAGCTTTCTACTTGATGAAGCCAATCCGGTACATCTTCCTGGACCGTTTGTGTTTCCACAAATGAACATATAGACTCGAAAAAGTATTGTCGAACCGGACGTGCATGAATATCAGCATGGCGCACCGCCATTCTTGACTGCCATATACTGTGCAGGCCCAGTAACATGACTAGATCGAATGGTACCCCTTCCTCATTTTCAACCGGGAGAAATCTGATGCCGTAGGCGTCTAGGGGCAAACCCGCGCTTCACAACCAAACTTTGGTCACCGCGTATATAGAGGCACCACATCTTGACCTCCAATGTAGCTCAGATGGGACACTATTTTCCGTGTAATTAATCAACAAATATTCATGGCGTACGTGTAGATTTGCGGTGGGCTTATAGACACCACTCAGGCACACCTATCTTTTACTATAAACCCGCCTAACATTCAACGCCTTTTTAATTAGCGAATTTTGATTATCAGCTGGCACTCTGTCACATGTGATGTATCCGCCTGAGCAGTACTGTGCGTGAGTCTGTAAAATGCACGTAATCGTACACGAACCACGAGCGGCCGTGCACGAACGCTTCAGCGGCACACATTCACCAGCAACATCGGCGAAGAACCGCGTCGCCCCACCGGTATACCGCGCTGTGGCCGACGGCGTCGCTAGGCCTCTCCCAGGAGTATGGCACGGCTATACGATGAACGACAGCTCGCGATCACAAAATGCTTGCTGCTGTACAGTTTTCGTCGCCGTTATTTTACACACACACACTGCCGCTATCCGAGTCCGCTATCCGCGTTGAGCTACGGAGCGATGCACTTACAACGAACGAGACGGCTCGCAGTCGCGGTTCCTGTTGCTTGCAGTGCATCGGCGGTCGCATGTTGGTTCAATCTGTCTCGTATCGGCGCTCGCCTTCTCGCTAGACGTTTGACAGCGGTGGTTGCATGGCACAAAAGAGACAATTTAAACTTATTCATTACAGCAGCTTTTATTTTCTGTGAAACATATTCTTTGCTTCACCGGTGGCCGGTGCGAGCTCGTAGAACTCACCACAGCGACCGGTGTGGCGGTGCGAGTTCGCTACGCCGCCGGCTTGGTACTGACGACGTAGCGAAGTCTTCTTACCGCTTAGAAGTTGCAGCCGGTGAAACATCGGTTCGGTGACACTCCGAGAGGCAAGCTTTGCCGGTGGTCGGGGCGAGCGCGTCGCCGGCGCAGCTCCAGCACCGGCCGCCGGCCGTTTTGATGGCGACGACGTATAGAAGCCTACTTTTTACTGCTTCGAAGTTTAAGCCGGTGAAACTCCAGAAACAACCCGCTGACGATCGCAACAGCTTACTTTTGTTACCGATGAAATCATTCTTCGCACTTCTTCGTAACTCGGCACGTTGAAGCGAGGTATCCGTGGCGTGTCGGAGGCTTGCACACACATACTACATGGGCATTGCCGCTTGACGGGAGAATAAACACGGGACAGCCAGCTCGATGTGTTTGCGGTCGGACGCTGGCGCGAGTTGAACTTGTCTCTCACCAGAACGGTTCAGTGGAGAAAATACTCCTACACGTCTACACAAATCAACTGGCCGTTGCAAATCCTCGTTGCACTGATAATTTCGTTGTCTCTCAACAAATGCTCGCACGGAGACCCACACAAGGCACTGGAGCTTCACACCGGCGTGCTAAACAGATGCCCGTACACAAACGCACATTCACACACGCACGCACGTCACGACCAAAAAGGATTGTTAAAACTCCCACAGGGAGTTTCTAACCACGTGACACGCACGTCACGACCGAAAATATTTTTTAAACCTCCCATCCCAGTCAAAAATTCACCAGGCCGTGTCTGGTGTGTTTTTCCCGTTCCCACCAGAGCGGGAATTCAGACACGGTTTCTGGCGGGTGTCCCCGGTCTGGTGTATACGACCGGTTTTTGGTGTGAACCGGACTAGTGTGTTTTTGCAAGAACCGGGCTGGCGTGTTTTGTTGAGACCCGCACTGGCGTGTTTTGGCAATAACCGGGCTGGTGTGTTTTTGCACGACGGGTCCAGGTGTAATTGCCTTTCCTTAAATGCATTGTGAATGAAAACATGCATGTTTACATGGCCACGGGCGAAAACATAAGCCTTACACAGTAGTTTGTAAATGAAAATGACTTCTCTGTTTATTTTTGCTACCATTGCCTCAACTTGGTCGTCTTCTGGGACAGCCAAAAGCCTGGTGTTCTGGGCGGCCTGTTTCGCTTCCTCTTTCGAAAGGCTTTGGGCAGCACTGTAGTGCCTGGAAGAGACTGCAAGAAGAATTCATTACAGGATTTCCCTAATTTGATGATTTAAGTTCACTACGGTTGTTGCAGATCTGTGCTCTGCCTTTTTAGGCAAAGAAAAATGACGGAACACAGATCCATTTTCGTTCATTGAGAAATGCCTATCGATGAACTATGGTAGCTGATTAAGACCCACTTAGGTAACACTAGCAGAAAATATACGTTTGCTACGTGCTCTTCATACGTCTGCTACGCGCTCTTCAGTAAATAACCTGCTACGCGCTCGTCATACAGCCTAACATACAAACTGAGCGGCTAATTTTTAAATGTAGGACAACCATTGCAACAAATTTTCACCATGATTACTTACAAAGCTGGAATGCTCAGGTTTAATGCTTTTATTGAACTTCGAGAAGGCTCGCACGCCACGAATGCCGGTACCATGACAGATAATAATACAGTTCAGGTTTCCCTTCCTCAAAAAATTCCGGACAAAGAAGAACATGCAACAGATTCCATCAAGATTTGAACTATATCAAATTATTTTAATGTGGGGATACTTGCAAAAGCAAGCAGACAACCTTCACGGATTCGCACAAGCACACGGAGACAAGGAAGAGATACGCAACGACGAGCGCAATCTAACAACTGGTTTATTTTTTCGAAAGCCTTCACTTGGCACCCCTCCGATCTGCGCGATCTGGCCTAAAAATCTCGTCAAAGCGCACATGGCACAGCTCGTGATCAGATGCCTTATCATACAGATGACAACAGCAAAATTTCTTTCTCAAGCAAAGACACAGAAAGGTGGATAACACGTTTTTCTTTTTGCTTGTCAATCTAAAAGGCCTCCACTATCTTCCCCGAAGTTTGATTGCGTTGCCTGTATTCAATGGTGGTGCTACTAAACAAGGCTTGCATGCGCACTCATTGCAATGCAACGCTAAACGTGTCTTACGGCGACCTTTCAGACTCGACATATGTTCCCTTAGCCTCGTGTTTGTACATCTGCCAGTCTGCCCTACATACACGAGCACACGTCAAAAGAATATTGTACACTACATTGTTTGCACATTTAACAAACTGGTGCTTGTGTTTAACACCACAGCAGTCTTCCTGTACACTTTTCAGTTTCTCACATTTATGGTCAACCAAAGCACACACACCTCCGATTTTGTTCTTGGCCAAAAAACACCACCTTAACTTTGTAATTTCCAGCTACCTTTTTTATTCTGTGAGATAGCCCGTGTACGTAAGAATCACTACTAGTTTGTTAAATGTGCACCAAGAAGCAGCAGTTTGTTAAATGTGTAGACAATATAGTGTATAATATTTCTTTGACGTGTGGTCATGTGTTCGTAGGGCAGACTGGCAGGTGTATAAACACAAGACTAAGGAACATATGTCGAGTCTGAAAGGCCGCCGTAACACGTATTTAGCGCTGCATTGCAATGAGTGCGCATGCACCCCATGTTTTAGTAGCACCGTCATTGAATACAGGCATCGCAATCAAACTTCGAGGGAGAAAGTGAGGCCTTTTACGTTGACAAGCAAAAAGAAAAGTGTGTTAGCCAGCCCTCTGTTGCCTTGTTTGAGAAAGAAACTTTGCTGTCGTCATGTGTACGTTAAGGCACGTGATCACGAGCTGTTCCATGTGCGCTTTTGACGAGTTTTTTTTTACTAGATCGCACCGATCGGAGGATTGTTAAGCGAAGATTTGTGAAAAAATAAACCAGTTGTTAGATTGCGCTCGTTGTTGTGTATTTCTTCTTTGTCTCCGTGTGCTTGCGCGAATCTGTGAAGATGAATATGTTCCAATTGGGCCGACTTGCAGTATTGCTTGAAGTAGACAAGCATTTCACCATTTCAACCATTAGGCATGTACATTCTGTGACTGGAAATATAACTTGCAGCTGTGCTCAGAAATAGGGCACTGAAGTCGCCGAACTGGTACCAGGTTATTAAACGACATGCATGCATGACAGAAAACATGCACGCTACTGAAATGCGCAAGCTTTCTCGCTGACCTCTCTATGCTCCCACTTTATGTGGGGACAATGGCTGATGTGCAGGCTTCTGGCCGCCTGCTGCTGCAAAACAGTTCGTTCCCGTGAAGCTCCTATGCGCGTGGGCATCTGTCCACCATATTGCGATGGTGGACCGCTGAACCAAATGGAAGTCCTTTCTCGAGGCGGCCCTTGAGAGCGTCCCACTGTTAGGCAGGTCAACCTGCACAGATACAAACAAAAAATTATTTCTTTAGCAAACAGCACTGTTTAATTCATCCCAACGACAATAACAACGATCTGAATTTCAAAAGTCTCAACTACACATTGAACTGAAACACATATAGAGAACCCTGCTGATACATTTTGAAGGGACTGAAGGATGTAATGGGATTCCCAATATATTGGACCCTATGAAAGCTATGCTGGGACCAGCGGAAAACGATGTACCAGCCAGGAAAATGCAGCGAGGAACATAACAGTGGGGCTCTACTGTGCCAAGTGCAAGCTTGAAAATAATATTGAAACTACCTCTATGTCAACATGGAAGTAGTAAATGATAACAGTGGAGCATTAGCCACATTATTATTTTTAGAATAACAGAGAGCGGAGCTAGTTGGTAAGTATTCATTCTAAAAAGACAGAACAGTTCAAATGCCTTGACAGTTACTTCCACGTAGACCCCCACGCGTGCCAGATTGATAGGTTCGCCTGTTGCATGAGCATGCGCAGATATGTTTTCGTGCCTTCTTTCTTTTCCGCTGTTGCGCGTCTCTTCAGTTGTTAGTCGGCGTTTGTGGTGTCCTGACTTCTTTCTTGTGTCCGTCTTTGCACGCCCTGTCTTTTTAGAATGAATTATTATTTGTTCTCCTAAATCGTAGAATTTTCTAAGTTTCACTTGCATTAGCCACATAGTTATTTATTCCCCTAAGTCGTATAATTTCTTATGTTTCACTTGCATATTCTCCCAGGTTTCAGCTCTATTATAATTGACCAGTTAACAATGCCTTGCGAGGTACACCTTATAAATTATCACACTGCACATTTCAGTGTTCGGTGAACACTGAATGCAACATACATATTAGTCAACAGCTAAAATATGCAGTGCCATTACGTATATATATTCTCAGATTTTTGTGCTACAAGTGCTGCGAGAAAATTATTTTCAAAATGCTTGTGCAATTGAAAGTTGTCAAATAGTACATAAATGATAAAAACTGCAATGTGATGCACTCAGTATCGTTAAAGGCCTCGCCATTTCTTAGCCAGCTTTTAAACAGGAAAAAAATGCTTTTCTTTTGCTAAGAAGTGAGAATCGGTCTCAGAATTGCTATCTAAAAAGTAATTGGGAAAGAGTTAAAGTTTGAAAAACACAAGTACAGCTTTCATAATTGGCAAAATACACGAAAGAAAACATGATGGACTGTGTTCACTGGCCCAGCAAGGGATTTACAGGGGCTGCTTGGAGGTTCGAAGGCCACCACCTGAAAATTTTTGATGCCTGTTGTATGTACTAACTGCACGTCTTCAAAATTGAGCAATGTCCATCTAAGAATGCGTAAATAGTATAATCTCTTGTGGCAAACAGTAGCTTCATTCTCATTCGGTACCCATTGCCGGCATACATTCACAAAGAGAAATCACCATGATGAGTGTGTCAATAGCAACAATGCGGTTTGTCTGCATCGGTTGCGTCGAGCAGTAATTTCATTTCGACTCCTTGTAACGTTCACGCTATGTCACAAGCGTGGCAGAAGCTGCTGTGGATTAAGAAATATTTCCGGGTGCCGTGCTGCAGCTGCACTTTGAATGTGCCCTCACACACACAATGCCCTCATTCCAGCAAGTGCTGATCAGTTACCGAATGAGTATCAAAGCCTCTGCACAGACTTTAGGCTACAATTCCGCATTGTATCGCTTCATGACCACGGTGAATGATGACTACAGTGGCAACACAATCTAGCTTGTGTTGACCCAGATCGCCGCACGCACTGCGAATGCAGTAGCTCACATGATGTTCCTTTTGAATAGAAAGATAAGCCATCCTCGAAAAGTAAGTTCAGCTTCTGAAAGCTGAAGTATACCTTTCGTTAAAGGCTGGGCACAGATTATCAGCATAACTCACGCAGCACTAGCGAGCAAAGGTAACTACCAGCACCTCCTACAATTTTTTTTTTGCATTGTTGTCGCTCTTGCCACAGCAGCATTATTTTTTAGGGTTTTGTCGAGACAACGTGATTATCAGGCCACATGCAGACTGACTGTGCAAGAACTGGCAATTAACATACTCTGCACCCACACATTCATTGTTGCTTGGTTAGGTAAGCTGAAACTCGGCACAAGACTAGTTATTGCAAAAGAAACAAGACGCAAACACATCCTATGTCTTCGCGCGCAGCTATTTACCGACTAATTCAAGTCCACATCTTGTTACTAGCTCAAAGAAAACAACCAACAGCGCGAACCACAAGGCAAAAGCATAGATATGGACTTAGCACTGACATACTGCACTGTAAACGTAGTCCGAACAGAACAGCACTTAGTTCATTTCTGTCCTGTCATCCTGTGGTTCATGCTGTTTCTCATTTCTTATGGACATGTACAGACTGGCCCAAATAAGCACTCTTGTTACTAGTTATTATCATGATAGGCTACGCACCTATAATACTCCTTGTGGATCCTTGATTATCTTAGCTGTTCATCCGTGCTGAACGAACACTGCGACATGTCAGCATCAGATGCAGAAGGCAGTGTGACTGCTAAGGCTGCAGGACCAGAAGAGGCAGCACAGCACATTAGTTGGTCTGGCTGCAGGATATGAGGTGGCAGCAGACTCAGTAGCAGGCGCAGTTGTTGCTGCCGTAGCAACACTGTGCTGAACCTGTTCATGGAGCAAAATCAACGAATACTAAACTGTTAGAATTCAGGCTCCACCGTTTAGTAAGTTAGAAAAGTTATTATTGTACCTGTAAATGTAAGAATGCAAAGAAAATATTTTGCAACGTCAGCAACTGTTCAGAAAATAATGATGCCAATGTTTGCTCAGTGTTGCACCTATGTTCCAAACATTTGTTTAGATTCTGTAGATGCCGTGGATACACTGTAGCTTTCTGCTTGCGCCATGCCAGGACTTCGACACAGTGAATTTGGTAAGGTGCAATATGTTACTCCGCAATTCAATCACGAACTTCAGTGTTTAGTCGCAACGGCCTCCCGACGATTTCCATCTGTCCCACTGTTGGACCAGCTGAGCGGCTCAAAAGCGTCACCTAGCTTTTATTTATTTTTTGGCGCCAGTGCGCCTTACGGCATAAATGAAAAAAAAAATACAACTCGGTTGCCCATGAAATGCGGGAGCGGTCTATGATTCACATATGCATTTGTAATCAACGTCTATCGACACTGTAGATGAGTACAGTGTGAGGTTCTGATATTTAAAGAGTGCATTAGAAAGTGTAGTCGGCATTTGGGGAAATGAGATACATTCACTGCGTCACTCGCACCATATCATATATGTAACGAACGTTAAGTGCCTACTAGCCTTCGTTGGTACCATAACTACAGGTTGGAATAATACTTAGAGCGAAAAAAGAAAGCAGTACACACCTCCAATCTCGTTTGGTGAAGGCTCTAATGATGGGAATAACTGTTCATCCCACAATGGAAGGCTCGAACAGGCCGTGTCATGCAGAAACGCCTCCTCAGGAGTCTCCTTTTCAACGAAGTGGCAAGTGGCCTGCATGGGTATTCAGAAAATGGCTTAGCTCTGCTCCCACACAGTTTCTGCAAAGCAACCTAAGTAATTTATTAGGATTTTCTTATTTTGTATCTGTTTACTATCTCACCCTACCAACAATGCTTAAAAACACTTGGAGAACGCTTGACTTTCGCCTTCAAGTCTTGGACGCCACAGCGTAATCGGGCAATGTTCGCATCGCGCTCTCGTTCCCTAACCATGATTCCCTTCTTGGCGGCCATCTCAACCATGCCACTTTCAATGAACTCTGAAATTAATATGAGGTTTCAGTAGTCAAATGTGAGTACTTTAAAGAATCATTCAGCATGGCAACAATACAGCCTCAAAGTGGCATGGCACCTGCTGTGAAAGCCGTAAAATTTCTTTCTCAACTGGGATGCGCCACTGTGATCTTAATGTTTCGGAAAATTTGGAAATGATGACAGCATCTGAAAATTAGGTGTGCATGATCAGTGACACAAGAAGCACATGAAGGGGGGTGGTGTCAAGACATGGAGAAGCCTGCACACTTGAGCTGGCAACACTTCACTAGTAGACGATAACTGCTAATTAAAAAATGCTTAAAAGTTTGTATTCACACGGATGAAATATTGTGTCAGTGGCACAGGTTTTCCTTATTTTTGCCATTCTTGGCTGGCACCATCCACATGGGTCCAGATACAGAAGACAAAAACATCACTCCATGCTTCCCATTCATGGCGCACAAATGTGACTGATTTTGAAGAAAAGCAATCCTGTTGTGCAGGACATGAAAGGCATCAAGTTGTGAAGGCGAATGCAAGACGTTATGAGACTGCCAGGCGTGTGCCAAAGTGCATTTTAGAGCCCCCTGAAAAAGAGGGCACCTGGTGTCACGACATGTAATTGCGCTAGCACATACCTTTATGCTCATGTGTTTCCATGTCTTTTTACGCTTGTGTGCAAAGTGTTTGTCCTTACTTAAAATCTAAGGAAGCTGCAGGAAACTGCTGAGAAAATGTATATGTGAAGCAAGGCCCTACTGCCACGTTCATGTAGACACAGTTTATAGTTAAAATGCCAAATATTTGCTGTGTCAATTCACTAAGCACATAGGAGGCACAGACAACATGGCAAGCAGACGTTGAGCTGACGACATGGCATAAATTAATGCATATTTAGGAACATTTGGCATTTCTGTCCGCAAATGAATCCTGCGGCTTCCCCAGTGCAGCAAGAAACTATTGACATAGAGCACAGTATTCCAGATGCTACACATAATAAGAGTTATGTAAGAATCAAGGATGCTAGGGCGGTGTGTCTGAAAAGCTTTCGAAGCAAAAAAGATATACAGCTTTCCCATTACCTCACCTTCTGTTGCGGTTTGTGCACTCTTTGTGTTGACATGGAAGTCGACAGCATGAAGGAATCCCGTGTGGCCGGCACCTTACATTTGAAACAGAAAGAGATGCCGACCAGACCAAACAAACGTTTATCACGTTTCGGCTTTGAGCACGGAAGCCTTGTTGACAATGAATGCATCAGGAGAAGCGGTTCATTTAAATAGGTTTGAGAAATTGCTGCAAAGACCTCGCATTGATCACGTTTAGATTTCCGTTGTTTAGACTAACTCTTTTACAAGCGGTCTGCATGATAAGCGATTCCATACGTAGCCAAGACGCTGTCACTTTTTCTGTTGGGACGATTCTTGCGTTCGTCCAATCAATCTTGTAGTCATTCATGACGGCGTGTTCTGCTGAAGATTTGTTGCGAACGCTTTTTGCATTTTCCTGACTCAGATGTGCACACCCTTGTAGTCTGCTCAAGGTACTTAGTAAACTACACTGGGGAAACGCTCCCTGGGCAGGTGATCCTTCACCCTCATAAGTTGATGGCAGGAACTTTCGGGTGTAATCTGTGCCACGTGCATGTCGTACTCACGTAGGACATGTGCCAAACATTCGTTTGTTCAAGAAATATACGGTACGGGGGCTTGCTTCGTAGAGGAGGGGGCCAGCAGGAAGCAGGCGCATAAGTGTGTACCCGTCATGACAGTTGACAGTCTGTTGCACTGGTAAAGTACCTAGCGTATCCGCAGTGAGCGTGGTCATCCCGTACCATTGGCATGCCTGCATCATGTGGCTTCGAGCCCAATCTTTTGGCACGCTGCAGCAGCGTGCTGACAACAGCCCTCGTGTTGAAAGCGGAGTGCACAGAGGTGAAATTCAACTGTCGTGACCATGACACCTTGACGCACCTCCTCTCTGCTGGCCCCCGCCTCTACGAAGCGAGCCCCTGTGCCGCATATTTCTGCAGCAAGCGAATGTTTGGCACATGTCCGACGTGAGTTTGACATGTATGCGGCACACATTTCACCCAAAAAGATGCGCCATCAACTTGTGAGAGTGAAGGACCGCCTGCCCAGGGAGCATTTCCCCAGTGTAGTTTACTAGATACCTTGGCAGACTGCAAGAGTGTTTACATCGGAGAGTCAGGAAACTACAAGAAGCGTCTGCAGCAGCACGCTCGTGACAAAAAATAAGAGCGTCCACAACAACGCTTTAGCTGAACACGCTGTGATGAATGACCACAAGATTGATTGAGGCAACGCAAAAATCGTCACAACAGAAAATATGGCAGTATCTCGGCTACGTATAGAATCACTCATCATACAGACCACTTGCAAGAGAGTTAATCTTAACGACGGAATTCGAAACCCCATCTACGCACAGCCTTTGCAGTGATTACTCAAGCCCATTTAAATGAAGCACTTCTGGTGATGCGTTCATTGTGATCAAGGCTTGCGTGCTGAAAGCCGAGACGTCATAAATGTTTGTTTGGGCTGGTCGGCGTATCTTTTTTTTTGTTCCGTATGCATTGAAACATTGGTCCATTTCTTCTTTGGACTGTGAATAAAAGTGACACGTCATAATCGATAAATAGGTCAGTTGACAATACAAGCCAACACAGTCACACAAAACTATGCAAACGTGCAATGGGAACCATGCACTATGCGACAATTGTGAAAGAAAAATAAACAATTTTGTTTATACACTTATGATTCCAACTAGCAGTAGTGCACACCTATCAGTCACACCTATCAGAAAGTAATTATGATGATTAGCACACATTTGCATAAATACATGTGGGAAAGCTTCCACCAGGACCACCGTCAAGCTATACCGTGAAGACCGGTCTTAAAGCACTGAGCAAGGCCTCACAGCAATACAACCAGAATCATGAAGAATACACGAATTCAAGAGCACGACCTGTGGTTAGTGAAGATGGGTGTAATGCCATGTTGACAAAATTTCGCCTAAAAAATGTATAAGCTGTAAGCTTCGCGCTTCGCAGGCCGCACGCTTGTTTCGACCTCTTCCTGAAGCCTGAGCATTATGCTGCAGCGCATAAGAGAGCATTAATGAAGAATTTTACATCACCTGTCATATGCAGAAGCACGGTGTCGTAGAGCCGACTTTGGTCTTCTCATCGCCGCTCCCAGTAAGCACTGAAGACATCCCCAGGGGTAAAGTCGTCAACGTCCTTGCGGTTAAACCACCGCACGCTCTTCGCACTTATAACCTTTTTGTTCTTGTGAAATTGGTATCTTACGTAGACGAACCACTGCGTCGCACTAACTTTTCACAAGCGGGCGATCGTTCACGCACGAAAAATCCTCCGCGGAATGGAAAAAAAATAATGCCAGTGTTGCTAGCAGTGGCGTCAAAATGAATGCTTTGCCGCTAACTAAAGGCGTAGTGGCATGATATCTTCTTCAACCATTAACATTGTTGCTTTAGATGAAAGTTTAGAAGCTCTAATTCACAAATGAAGTGATCACAAACCTCAAATCGCTGCTGATAATGCAATATATTATCACAGCTTTTATACTACCAGTCCCGGTTTCGATCGAAACCGAAACTGGTTCTATAAAACATGCTATATCAACGGCGTTCTGAGGATTGCCGCTATTTTTCAAGTGTTTATTGCATGAGTGCGTTCTCAACGTAATAAATCAGTGGTCGGAAATGTCATGTCAGCGTCCTATTCATATGCGACGCAATGAAACAATGTATCGCGTCTTGAGAACGGTTGCAGCTACAGTGCACTGCTGCAGCAGCCGTCCGCTTGATTTTCTTTTAAAAAGTAAAGTTACGGTTCCTTCGGAAAAATCATGTTAATCTTGACGCAATGTTTCAAAACAAGAAACGAGAACACTAAAAAAAAAAGAGCTACAATGCGCGGTTTCGAACCTACGACGTTCAACACCACGAACTGCCGCGCTGCTTGCTAACCGACTTCGCCGCCAAAGCAGCTCAGCGGTGGGGCTTAACAACGGCATGTGTACGATCAGCAGTACGACGCGTGAATTGCAATGTGATGATCGTAGATCGTAGTTCTTTCACTACAGCGCAGCTGTTGAAGTGACGGCCCTGGGCCCCCGTGCACCCATGGCCCCGTCGTGGTGGTCGGTTCCGCCTCAGAAACGGCGCTTTCGGTTCTATTTGGAACCGACTACATCGTCAAAGTTCCCCTACAGATTGTGTGGAGAACAGAAGAAAGAATCTTCTGCTGCTCTAGACGCTTCACAGGTAAGTTGTGACGTCTTGAAATGACTCTCAGAGCCCGCCGTTATCAATATCGATTCGCTCATAGAGCCGTTCTGTTCGTGCTTATCTGAGACAACAGCTTCTTTCGCCGTAAATGACTGATATCACAGCTTTCCACCGCGGGGCGATGCAATCCTCGTTTAACTTTGTAACTGTTTCACATCGATGTAGAAGCGGGGCGCGCAGTGCCAGCAGTGTTTTACCCATAACTTCGAAATGACGGGGGGGGGGGGGGTGTTGCTAAAACAAAACGGGGGCGATGCAATCCTCGTTTACTTTGTAACTGTTTCACATCGATGTAGAAGCGGGGCGCGCGGTGCCAGCAGTGTTTTACCCATAACTGCGAAATGACGGGGGGGAGGGGGGGTGTTGCTAAAACAACACGGGGGCGGGGTGGTAGGTGCCTGTATATGTAAGAGGGGAGGGAGTGGTTGGGTTGGTGGGGAATAATGCTTAGGGGGCTGTCAGTAGGTATACTAAATATGCATTCATAACTACGCTAAACAATTGATTGAATCGTTTAAACAAAAGTGACAGACATATTGTGTTTTTATGACGATTTATATAGTTGAACTTTCGGTGACATGAAAATGAAAATAAAGATCCACAGTGCCACACTATCTGTTCCAGAAAAAGCCTCAAACCCTCAATGGTCGTTCAAAACTGCCATGTAGCAGCAGCGTGACAAGTGCACTGAGTCGATAGAGTTGTGGCTTTTTGATGGCCATCGACTGCATGGCCTTTTAAAAGTGCCCGGGTGGAACAGGTGTTATTTATGTACAGCAAATCTAGGACCCAAATGGTGTCAAGGTGCGTTAGGAATGTCCCATGTACTTGCAGTTTGCGACAAAAGAAATGAGGCACACATTTCCACGAAGAAAATCAGTTACTGCCTGTCTTCATAAAACATTAACGCACTAGTGCTATGCAGAGGCTACAATACAAACCGCATTGCATCCACATTGAGTAAATGTACCTGATTCAATGAAATGAATGAAGTAGTGCTTGGTAGTGCAAGCAGAGACAGGAAGAAAGATTTCTGGCCTGTATTGTTTCAGTTTGGGCTACTGTGTACATCTTCGCATCTGGAAAGCTATCCCAATTACAAATCCCGTTTCAACCATTTGATTCAGTCTTGCCTGTTATTCAAAATGCTGAGCTGCTGTCGAAAGGACGGTGGTAATGAGATTAAACTGGGGCAGATAAGGTTTATTAATACGCTTTTCTTGCCAGAACCATGAATGATTCCTATGACTTATCCAGTATTGCAGCATCTGTGATCTCTTTATGCTTGCACCACTTTGCTGTAAGCATGCCAGTTTCATACCTGTCGTCATATTGCGAGTGCTACAAGCCTAAATTCCATTGGCGCTACTTGGCATGTCACAGTGACAAGCAACGAAATGGATGGTCACATGACCAGATCACTCATTTCTCTTGCTAGATTGCTCAATTGGAGAAATCCATAATACCTCGCTCATTGCCCAGAATTTCTAAGAAACCAGTCAGTAGCACCAAGCTGGAATAGTACATCAGTAACATACTACTGGTTGTCACACGGAAGGAGCGAGCGGCCCCCCAAAAAAACAAATATGCTTAAATTGTTAGAGCACGTGTCATGCCAGCATTGGTGCGTATTTGCTGCCTTCATACTGGCAGCATTGAACAGCTGTCACTCTCGTGCGATTCAACTTCTAGGCGAGAGCTAACTCCATCGTGTCGCTGATTGCTTTTTTCACAAAATTGCTTATGTGGCTTTTATACTTGATGATCGAGCATGAATGCATAACTCCTGAATATCGTCTCACTTCTGTTTTGTCTCTCTCTTTTCTATGCAGGCAAGTTCAGATGGGCTTACTGAGGACAATGTTGGGCTCGAACATGAACCATATCTGCAGGATAAATTTCCTATAGCAGTCAGCAAGGTCCATGGTAATTCGGAATGTAGTCAAGATGCCCCTGAGGATGTTCAAGTCGACAACCCAGATGCTGACCTCTCTGATTGTGTGGCAAGAAATTCAGCAGTAATGCTTCCTGGCCTCTCTGAAGTAGATTGCAAGCTTGTGCTTGTGTGAGTCGTAATTCAATAAAAATGTGCTTACTGGATTACAACCACTGATAGCACATATTTGAAAGTGCGAGATCAGAAGGTTCCTTGTAAAGCACCAATTATGTGAGATATTGGTGATGGAGTACTGACTGAGATTTTTAAAGTTTTTTGTATTCTTGCGCTTAATAAAATTGGTGTCAAGAACACTAACAAGTTTATTGGGGTTTCTCGGAATGCATTTAGTACATATTCAATGCCACTTCCTTAAAAAAACGTTTGTGGTGTTCATATCGAGCTGGTGGTTATGTGTAAACACAGTATGACGTAGGCCTAAGTCACGTGAGGACAGCAACACTTGATGTTCTTTTAGCCCTCTGTAGTTTCGGAAAGGGCCTTTTGGAAGGCAACCGAAAGAGAATTGTGACTTTTGTATTACAACATCCCATGTCTCGATGACATTCTGCCATCAAGATACATCAGGCATTTCATGCCGCTTTCTAAAAGTGTCTCCATGCTGCTCAAGGAAACTGTCGAGGAGTCTGAGGCATTTATTGCTCATAGATTGTTAAAGAGGTTTGTTCAAGAGGTTTCCATACTGTATGGTGCAGCCGCCCAGACCATATTATTGTTATGCCAGGAAATTATCTGTCAGCAGTATTTTTTACCCTTCATGTACACTATCGAGCATCCACTAGCACATGTAGGGCAGTGTTTGCTGCATGAAAGCAGCATGGCTTCACCGTATGTTCTTGTAAATCGAGGGGGAACATTCGTTGTAGCAAAAATGCCGAATCTTTTCGAAGGTGACTAAAAGATGTGTGCCATATGCTTCTAGTGTACGAGACGTGTTTCTCCAAAAGTTCATATGGTGCACCTTGTCCAACAGTTGATATGATAATTAGAATGTACAGTTTTCCTTTTCTTTCTTTCATCGGTGAGCATGTCTCCTTTTTTCAGTGCACTTGTTATTAATCCCCCTGCTGCATGCCTAGGCATGCAGCAGGGTGTTTCTGTTTTTTTGGTAATTACTCAAGTGCCTCATGCGCCAAATAATTACTCAACACTTGGCAAGGGTCTTGTGATAGTAAGGCAGAGAATATTGCACAAATATTTTTCGTTTAACCTTGATCTGACACTCAAATGCAACTACTCTGATTGACGATATAGACTCATACAGGATTTTTAAAAGGAAGATTCAGTCACACTATCTACCATAGGCGTGCGCAGGGTTCCCCTTCAGGGGGGGGCGAAGGTTAGTCGCAGCACCCCCGTGCCAATTATGTCAATGTGTGGGGCTGACTTTGCACTCCCCCCCTCTTAGGTGAATAGGGGGGGCACCCGCCCCCCCCCCTGCCCTCCTGTGCGCACACCTATGCTATCTACATAAACATATTCACCGTCATCATAATCATTGTTTTGTATTCTCTAAAGTATTTGTTTTCTTTGTTTTTTTTTTTAATTTTTGAAACCTTATGCATTGAAATCTTACGTTTCGTCATGTAATGTCACATTCATGTTTGTTTATTTTCTCAAACTTTGTTTCATTTGTTGGTCACATATATGCCTTACTGATTTCATTGCCTGGTCCAATTCACTCATCTATTTGTTTTCTTATACACATGTGACCTGCACGTAGCAACCAATTTATGCTTATTTCATTATTGACTGTTAATTTTTCACACTGGGCATTTTGTCATTTTGGTGGGATTTTAGGTTTTCAGGGGGCAGGCGCCTTGTCAGGCTTTTATACCTTTTCGCCGGTCCCCTAGGCAAATTGTACCTTTCTTTGTTTTGCTTTTTTCCCGAAATAAACCTCAGATTCACCTTGCTTGTCTAACCGCCTTGTCGTATGACATTTGTAGTATTGGCATTTTGCAGGAAAAATATGCATATGCAGAAAACAAACTACAGTTGCAAACCGTTCCTTAACAACAAACATGTGAAACATTCTTTTGATGCTATTTGCTGATGCTATTTCTGCTTGTCAGTGGACTTATATTTCTGTGCTTGGTTGCCACATTGAGAAGTGATAAGTCCGGTACTGGCAGCTGGCTCTTTGCGCACTTCCTTCTTTGGTCTCTACCCTTTTAAGGACAGAGGCCATAAGAACAATATCTCATAATTTTTAGTGGGTTTACTTAAGCTGGTTTTTGGCTTTCCATTTCAAACGTACTTTTCATTTCCAATGTTCCTATGCGAGTACAGCATAATTTTAAAATATTGTAGCAGATATAATCAAGCACTTTTATGGCACAACGTTCTGGGATTGCTGAAATTTTCAAACGTATAGCCCTCTTAGTTTGAATATTTTGCATTCTTTTTTTATTGGGCATTGATGTACATGCATGTATGCCTACTGCAGTTCACCATGTCTGTATAGTGTAATTAGAAGTACAAAAACTTGTTCTGTGCTGATGCGTTGAATAAATGCAAATGTGACATCGCTTTCTTTGTCTTTTATGGGTTCCCCATCAACTACTGTCAGCTTTGCAATGCATGAGTGTGCATGAAGTCTATGCAGTTCTCGTACCATGGTGTCTTGTACCATGTTCGTGAGGTTTCTAAGTTTGTGTGTGCACATATATATATATATATATATATATTATATGCATATATATATATATATATATATATATATATATATATATATATATAATATTTATTTAGGTAAATAGCTAGATAAATTAGTGAGAGGCATGGTAGAGATCTACAAGGTAATCAAAAAGCATCTAACACAAATATTTTCTGTACCGCACATATGCAGGCGTAAGGCTTACCTAATTTAACCTGTACACCAGTTGTGACATCAGAACGAACAATTCCATAGTTCGTCTGCACGGCACAGAACCGTATACAGTCGATCAGTGGCATTATCCTCTTGTGTATGGAATGGAACATATGTTTTGTTCTTTGCGTAGATGGCAAGGTCTCCTGCTCTCTTTTTTAATATTACAATTTCACTTTGGTGCTAGCGTGATAGGAGGGCCAGGTGAAGATAAGAGCGTTGTCATACTGTCGATCGTTCATTGCGTTTAGTGAAATTTTATTTTAATAGGATAACGTTTACATGGCCAAGTTTTTGACTGCATACTTGATAATACTAAGTGCAAAAGGTTGGATGAATGACTGAATTCCCACCAGAACATACCACACTAGGTTCGCACCCCACTAGAACACGTCTCACAGAACACACCACACTGGGTCCGCGTTCCACCAGGACACACCACACAGGGTCGATTTTCACACCAGAACACATCCCACCAGAACACGTCCCACCAGAACACACCACGATGGGTCGGTTTTCCCACCAGAGCACAGCACACCAGCCTGGTGTATCCACCAGAACACACCAGTCTCTTCTGGTGTTACACCAATACACACCAGGACACGCCAAACACACTCTGGTGGGTTTTTAAACTGGTGTAGGTACATTAATTTCGTCCATTGTTAAGCTCCACCTCTCCGGTTCACCCTCCTCATTTGTTCGTGAAGCATAGTGAGGGGCTAAGGCTTCACAAAAAGGAATAAGCGTTTAAAAATGGGTCTACGGACTATAAGCTTCACGAGAGTCTACTGTAGTTTAATATGGACAAATCATCACTGCGTGATACATGCACACAATACAGGAGAAATGCAAAAAAAAAAACGCATGTTGGACAAAAGCAGGAATTCTAAATATGATATCGTGAAGTATGATGCAACACCATTAACAACAAAAGCTTTCTTTCACTCAGTAATATTTCTAGCGGCGTCACCTCAGTTACGATTATGATCCATGCAATCGAAAGTTCCCGCGTCACAGCGGTAATATGTAGCTCGCATTACTTCGCGGTTTGTACACAACGATTACCTCGCACGGCGTTCTTAATTGCAAGGCGTTCGTGCATAGAGCGTGAGACTTACGCAACGGGCACTTCAACCTAGCACATCATTCTGGGCTGGTTGAACTTAATTCCGTTGAGACGACGCAACTGCCCCAATAGGCACACGTCACACAATCACAGACGCACCGGCTGACCACAATTATCTTCTCATAATATACACACCATTGCATATTCTCCAGAACAGGTTTGTTTACTTTCGCATTGTGTTGCGCTAACGGGTTATGTTGGTCGTTTTCTTTCTCTCACGCTTCTTACGTACATACGGTACTCACATAGGCGCACAGCACGGCGCATATGACAGTAGATCACCAAGATTCCCACTTGCAAGTTCCAAGAACACGCACACACACGGACATGTGGCAACGCTAATGCCATGGCTTTTGCGGGCGGTAAACCGTACACAGACGCACTCGTTCTTTCAGTTTCACCTCACTGCACACGAATGAACACGTCGACAATCGCCGATGTGGTGACCCTCAGGCGATATGCTTGGTGTATCCGAGCGTTGGAGGGATCATACGCCGTGCTGCAACTTCACGCTGCCGAAACGACGGAACGCGCTAAAGCGTTGTAAAACACTCCGAGCTGCTGCCGCTTCGGTGCACTTGAAACGCGGTACAGTCACAAGCTGCTACTGCATCGCTACCGGCGAGGATGACGGTGGGTACGTGCGGATAACAGCAGGAAAGAGCTTCTTCTGGA
Organism: Rhipicephalus sanguineus; assembly: GCF_013339695.2. Taxonomy (NCBI): domain Eukaryota; kingdom Metazoa; phylum Arthropoda; class Arachnida; order Ixodida; family Ixodidae; genus Rhipicephalus; species Rhipicephalus sanguineus. Next base: position 131,868,616 of record NC_051183.1, on the reverse strand, counting down.
AGAAACACCGCAGGAAATTCGAATTGACGGATCTCGGTCTCGATGCAGCGGTACCTCAGCTCTCGTAGCGAACGGCGGCATGTTGCATTTTTCATTGGTTCGTCTTAACCATTACGTCATGGTAAATAAATAAAATAAATTCTTAGCTTGTCACCGACTATAGGCCACTCGTAACCCCGAGAACAGCGACCCTCTCAACAGGCATCCCTAGCAGGCATGTACCAGATCACTTGGGCGAACCTCACTACTCACCACTGGTCCACTAATAAAAGTAAATTATTGAATAATTCATTAAAAAATTAAAAAAACAATTAAGGTATAAATGGATTAATTACCAAATAACTACGTAAATATCATCTTAAGGCTTTCGTCTCGAAATCAGGGTTTGAGATGGAATCGAACCCAGGTATTCCGCGAGGCAGTCAAATATTCTACACAGAGCTATGCCAGTGCTTGCAGCTATTAGGAGAAATACCCTATACCGTTGTCCATTCGGTTAAAGGGGTGGTGCCACCAAATTTGTGACTTGCGCGTTCTTTGCTGCAGACGTTTCTTATAGCTCCAGGGAGCATAGTACACGCACAAAAATTATTGTATTCTCCTTAAATAATACACCATCGCCTCACTTATGGGAACAACTTTCCGGTTCGAATTCTGGGCGCCGAGTTGGGCAGTGACGTCGGAATATAGGATGCTTGGTCACGTGAGCACAGAAGGCTGTAACGTACGTAGTGCTGAGTCGTCTGCTTTCGCACACACGTGTTGCACAACCAGCAGCGAGTCCAACGCGCCGACAGTGACCATGGCTGGCTGCAGCATCCGCGATTCCCACTCTGCATCTGCATCCGCGTCCTACCCCAATGAGGACCTCGACTTTTTCATTTATGAAAGCAGCGAGGCGAACGACGTCCGCGGCTCCGTTGAAAGCCCAGACAATCATTTTATTTTCGATCCACCGGCCAGCGACGACGAGGAGTCCTCCGCCATGCCGGACGCCATCAAGGAGGTTCATCAGCATGTTCAACGGAAGACTAATATCGACTGGCAAGTGGCGATTATTGATGTTTTCGATGGTAAGTTTATAATTGTGTTGTAATTGTCCACCTCGATAGCGTATTTTTTCAAGAAAATTTGGGTTTCCATGGATGAATGGATTGACGGATAAATAAACTTTATTTTGGTCCCTCGAAACGGGCTCTGCTGCTTGGCTGGCCCGTTGGAAGGTTTCCATGGAAGGAACATATTGCATAATTTGCCCTTTGCCTCGTCGCGCTATAGGCGTCTGGCGCCTGCCCTCGCGAGTATGACTGTATGCGCTCTGATCAATCTGATCTGGCATGACGTCACTCAAACTTTCGTTGTTCTTCCCATAGAGCGACGTGCGTGTTAGAAACAGTTAGCGATGGGTCTAGATCGCGCGAACGAGCATTTAGGAACTCTTTGGAAGCGAGTTAAAATATATATTACAAGTTTGCTGTGCATAAGCCTTCGCCTTGGGTGTCGTTCCATACAAAGGACAGCCAGAACAGGCTTTTTAAAGCCCTGAAATTTGACGGCACCACCCATTAGGGACTCGCGGTAAAAGATTTACTATTTCGTGGCAGAAGAGTAGAATCGCTCCACGCGTCGCACCATTGTAAATGCGCAACCAGTGGGCGGGTGGTTGGTGGTTGAAATCTGCCCTCCCCATTACAAGGGGCTCAGCCATAAATCATTATCATCATCAGCTAAAGCATCAATAAAGTAGGCCGCCACGTAGGGGCGCGTACTGCTTAACATATGCGTAGTGAGTGCTTCGGAACTGTAATTGCAGTAGGCACACGGAGAGAGTTTACAACGGCCAATTAATTGGCGGGGTAACAGGCGCAAGTGAACAGAAAAGTGGGTAGGCTCGCATGGTCCATTAACGTCACACTCGAAGAGCTCCGGCAGGACTGGTTAGACTTCGTGCCCCCTCCCCCCACGAAATGGAGAACCCTGCGTACGCGTATGCAACGCAGGCATATACAGCGCAGGGAGCACGCGCGAAGAAAACGCGCCACCGTGATCAACACTCCGGTAACTTGGTAAACGCAGTCTTGTATTCCGGTAGCACGGTTACGTTAGAACGTAATATGGTCGACCTATAAACATATTGGCGGCGGAGCGGTCCGCAAGGCCAGGGCTACCGACGCGATGGCATTTCCGCCTGCATCCCCATCTAAGAATGGCACCATCCGAGCGCGACGTGCGCATCGGGCAAGTGAGCCCGGCGGCCGTGACGTTCCGTGCAGGAAATTTTCGACTGTCAGTTCGTACGAAAGGGAAAAAGGGAATCTTCACGATATTGCAGGTAATTTCAGGGCCGGAGAAATTTATCTATAATGTCCAAAGCATAGCGGTTTCGAGGCATTTTCGTATTCTCCGATCGTTTCTGGCGCGTAGCGTGCAAAATCACAATCTTTGAGATTCGTTCCCTTTATTTCTACGGTGCGTATTTTGTTCACTCCGGCGTTACTTTAGAGACCCCCACAAGCACAATGTATTTGTAGCGCGGGAGCTTTGGGATCGTAGCACACCCTATTGGAAGTCATTGGTATGTTCGTCATAAGCTGGCAATAATGTGAGCGAAAAAAAAAGTAGAGCAAATAAGGAGCAGTCATCTTCTTTCGTTCCACGTGTTTGCTCTCGCGGGTGTTTTGCGAGAAGTCATGGACTCCAATGACATCACGGATGACGGCGCCGGATCATCAGATCTTAAACGGACAAAACAAACAAGAAAACCTCGGCGAAGCTGGTTAGATCGGAGTGGCTCAGCCTCCCGAAATATAAAGGATGGCTTGTAGAGCACGCGACTACAGAAGCGAAATTCAAATTTTGGGCGTGATAATGAAATGCGTTAAGAGCGATCATCTATACACAAAAGATTATACACAATATTATGCTCATTAATATTGTGTATAACAAAGAAAACGAGCCCTTAAAATTTCCACTACTTCCCTTCATTTATAGCGAGGGTCTCTTTCTAGCAGACATGATGCTTTCAGGTAGTATGCGAGGGACTATTGGTCATCTGCCAGCTCGTAATAAGTTCACGTGCTACGTGACGCCAACAGGCAGAAAAAGAGTGTTCCACACTCACCGTCATAGCTACTGGTGGCGCTGACTGACGCTCCCACGTTTAAACGTACAGCCGTCATTTTTATGAAAGGGAACACGCGAGCACGTGGCAGATAGCCTCTAGAATAGCCTCGCGCCTCTCGCACCGCCTATGTGGCGCGCTGCAGTGGCGAAATATGAAAATAAAAGGAGCGAGTGGTGTCATTACCGACTACTGCCTACACTCCCGTCACGAACGTGTCTTTATTTTACACTTTCTTCTTGATACCTATGTTCTGTTGGAGCATTTCAGTGAACAATGATTGCTTTCGATAAGGATTGTTGCTATTACAGCTTCGGAAGCATTCGGGAGAAACGAAAAACAAATAAAATTTTGGCACAGATCAGGCTTGCACAACAAAATAAAGTTTTAAAAAATGAAAACTGCAAGAAAGGGTGCAGGCGACATACGGAACGGCACCGCTCACTCCTTTTAGCTTTCACATTTCGCCACAGCGCCGCGCCACATGTGCGGTACGAGGCTACTCGCCAGTAGTAGTAGGTAAACTTTATTCACTCAGTTGACTGGAGAGAGTTGGGGACGGCTTTAAGGGCCGGCCCCTTACAAAATCTAGGAGAAGTCCCTAGTCCGGGACCCCTGTGGCTTCTGCTGCAGCACGCGCTCGGGCCACTAGGGCACGCTGGTCCTCTAGGGTCGAGCAACCGAGCAGGGCAGCCTCCCAGCTCTCTCGGGTAGGGGGGGAAGGGGAGGGAAGTGGCGGGACCGCCGGGTTTGAGGGGCATGCCCACACCATGTGGAAAGTATCCGCGAACGGATGGTCACAGTGCGGGCATTCCCCAGAGAATGCCGGATTGAAGTGTTTGAGTATCGCCGGGCACAATACTGTATTGGTGTAGAGACGGAGGAGCCAGCGCTCGTCCTTCTTGGGCAGGCCCGATGCCGGGGGTGGGAAGCGGAGCCTGTTCGATTTGTACATAGTGGTGATTTCTCTGAAAGAGGTAGCCGGATTGGGTTCTGGAACATCAGGCAATGGGGGGCCGGGCGGGTCCCGGTAATTAAGCGCGCGGGCCGAGGCATCTGCAGCCTCGTTTCCAGCTAGCCCCGTATGAGCCGGAGTCCAGATGACGGTGCGTGGATTTGGGCGATCTAGATAATAGCATCGCTTAAGGATTTCGGCGGCGCGATCATTGATGCAACCCCGGGTGAGATTTTGGCACGCCCTCCGCGAATCGGTAATAATTATCCGAGATGCGGGGTCCGCTGCAGCGAGGGCTATGGCGACCTCTTCCGCGTGTGTATGTCCGGTGCTCGAAAGGTGAGCCCTTGAACAGGTACGTTTTGGTGAACCACAGCGGCCGTGTACCACCCGCCGTGGTGGGGGTCGGATGCGTCCGTGTAGAAGACTCCCGGGCGTGAGCCATACCGTTGCTGTAGGGCTTTAGCCCGCGCTGTACGCCGCCCATCGTGAGTCTCCTTTGTCATGTTTTGGGGCAGAGGCGGAATGATCAGAGCACCACGCCAATCCTCAGGGATCTCGGTACGCTCTTCCACCTTCTGGGTGTAGGAAATGTGGAGGCGGTGTAGGAGGTTGTTCCCATCCTGAGACTTACTAAGACGCAGGTACTGGTTTTTGAGATGAGCCTCTTTAAGTTCCCCGTACGTGTTTGTCATGCCCAGGTCTGCGAGACGTTGGTTAGACGTCGAGATGGGGAGGTCTAGGGCACGTTTGTAAATTTTGCGGAGCATACGGTCTAGTGTATTCTCGTCGCATTTACGCAGACGCAGGTAGGGTGTCGAATAAAGGATCCGGCTGGTCACAAAAGCGGTGGCGAGGCGCAGAGCAGCCCGGCTCCTGAGACCTCCTCGTCTGTTCGAAACCCGGCGGATCATGCGGCCCACCTGATCCCCTACAGTGCGTAGTTTGCGCAGAGTGGTGTCAATTTTCTGGTGTTTGTGTATGAAGAGTCCTAGGACTCTGATTTCGTCGCGTTCCGGAATGGCCCTCTTACGCAAGGTGAGTTCGATTTGTGTCGTAGCGTTCGGTTTGGCGCGAAGATGAACGTATTCCGATTTGGTGGGTGAGCATTCGAGACCGCAGCTGCGGGCGTAGTTGTCAACAATCGACGCGGCATGTTGCAGGCACGTCTCGATGCTACCAAGGGAACCCTGGGTTGCCCATAGCGTGATGTCGTCGGCGTACAGAGCGTGCTGCACGCCTGGGACATCGTTTAGCAATGAGGGAAGGTGAGCCATGGCAAGATTGAACAGAAGAGGGGAGAGGACTGCTCCTTGTGGTGTTCCGCGCGTACCGAGGGGTACGGTCCATGCTCCTTGTCTTGAATACGCAGGTATGTCCGCCGTTCCATGAGGAATTGGCGGACGTACCTAAAAGCATTATGCCCACAGTTTGTTTGTGATAGGTTGGTAAGGATGATGTCATGGGTAACGTTATCGAAAGCTCCCTTGAGATCTAAGGCGAGGACTACCTTGTCGTCACTGGGATGTTCGACCGGTTAGACAACGTCACGATGGAGTTGCAGGAGGATGTCCTGAGCAGAGCGATGTGGGCGGAAGCCGTACATAGTGTCTGCAAAAGTGTGTCGGGCCTCTAGGTATTCAGAGAGCCTGTCCCGGACCATGGCTTCCATAAGTTTCCCTACGCATGAGGTTAGGGAAATTGGTCTGAGATTGTCGATGTTTACAGATTTGCCCGATTTAGAAATGAAAGTTACTAAGGCCGTTTTCCAATCGAGCGGTAGGGGTTCGCGCCCCTCCCAGATCTGATTGATGTAGTCGAGGAGGTGAGTGTACGCCGAGTCAGGGAGGTTGGCTAGGAGCCGAACCGTCACTCGATCCCGACCTGGCGCTGTGCCTCGTTTCATTTTAGACAGGGCCGCCTTCAGATGGTGTAGCTGAAAGCAACGATCCAACTCGGCGTTTTCCGTGCCTGCATATGAATACGCCGGTCCGATGGGGTCCTGTTGGCTACAGAGATATTTATCTCTGAGAGCCTGTGCCAATTTTTCCGCGTCGCCCGCATAGGCGTGAAGCGCGCGCTGAAGGTGTTTCTGTGTTTCTGTGCGTGTTTGGCTAGGGCCGATGAGAGCCCTAAAGAGACGCCAGGTGTTGCGGCTTGACATCTGTGTGGCGGCAGTGTTGCAGCGCTCTACCCAGTTTGAGTCGGCGAGCTGGACCGCGTACTCGTCGGCCTCTAGGGTGAGAGCCGCTATGCGGATTTTGAGCTGTCGGTTGTGTTTCTGTCGGCGCCATCGGCGGACTAGATTGTGCCGAGCCTCCCAGAGATGCAGGAGGTGGTTGTCCACCGCCGGCGTGGCCTCTGAGAGTTGAACCGTCTGCTCGGTTTGGCGAAGTGAGTGTACGAGATGTTGGGACCAAGTGTTGTAGCCTTGGTAAGCTATGGGGGTCGAATTGTATGCCGAGCGAAATTTGGTCCAATCCGGAAGTTTCGCTTGGTGGTGGGGGCGAGTAAGGGGGTGTGTCCGGATTGTGGTAATGACAATGCAATGGTCACTGCCGAGGGTTTCCTCGGTGTTGAGCCAATCTGCGTGTCTGATGTTTTTGGTGAGTGTGAGATCGGGACATGTGTCTCGGGTAACAGAGTTTCCAATGCGGGTTGGGTGTGTGGGGTCCGTCAGGATGGTTAGGCCCATGGTGGAAATGAGTTCCGCCAATTTCCGACCACGTCGTTCCTCCCGACGATAACCCCAGTGAGGGCTAGGGGCATTGAAATCACCTACTATGACTAGTGGTTCTTTGCCTGCCACCGCGTGTGCTTTGCTAAAAATATCGGCGTATGTTATGTTCGGCAGTTTGGGTGAACTGTAGATGTTAAGAATGTGTATGGATGGGTCCTGCTTCCTAAGTGGGAGGAGAGTCACCATAGCATACGAGTAAGCCGGGTTGCATTCGAGATCCACCAATCTCGCAATCTCGGAGTAAGCGCTAGTAAGTGTCGATTGTGAAGCATTACTTCTTTCACCTCTCACAGACGGCGGCACCGCCGCGCACCGGCCCGCCTACCTACACCGCCAACAGAGAGCACCGTGCGAAAGAGAACGTGTGAAAGATATATGGCGCGTTCGCGCCGCGCCAAGCTACTGCCGAGTTAGCTTAGTCGGTAGGGCGTTGGGCGCTTACCATCGCGGCCGCAAGGTCGTGCGTTCGATTCCCAGCGTGGGATCTTTTTCTTGGCTTTTTTTCCTTTCTCGCCCATTGGCGTCCATTTTATCAACGTCATATCCGTGACGGATGTACTTTGTCGACCCCGGCATAAAATAATTTCGTGTTGAAAATCATTCATGACATGTAGTCACGTACGGCATGCCATGCTTCGCTCATGGTGCGCTCGCGGCCGTTTCACAAGCTCGTTATATAGCAACAGGGGCGTAGCCAAGGGGGGGGTTGGGGGGGTTGAAACCCCCCCCCCCCCGAAATTTTTCAGTTTTGTTTGCGTATATAGGCACGCACACATACAAACGCACGCACGAACATACATAAAGTATGGTTGAACCCCCCCCCCCCCCGAAAAAATTTCTGGCTACGCCCCTGTATAGCAAAATTGGTGTTGCATGACGTGACCGTATGAAGAACATTATTGAAAAATAAAAATCAAGAGATGTATGTCATGATGTATTAGATGCTTTTATGTCAGAGTTTTATTACAGGGGATCTGTAAATGGCATACCTGCTTTATTTTTAAGTCCGTTCGCGTCCGTCCACTAATAGAAAAAAAAGACACTTAACCTCCGCCAAGCGAACAATGACGTCAAGTAAAGACATCTTCACTTGATGTCATCCCGACGTCACAGATCGCAAAGCTTTGCGGCGTCACACGACGACGTCAACAGATGATGTCACGTGATGTCCCTAACTGACATCGTCGATTGGTCGATTGGAGGCATCGTCGATTGGAGGCAGTGCGACCGATGTAACAGGCGCCCTCTTCGCGGAAGCTCTACAGAAAGTTTAAGCAGGGCGGTACGCCCATTCGTGCGTGTTTCGTCGCGTCAGTCGTTGGCACGGTCTTGCGTGGTAATTATGAGTTCACCGTTCATTGTGAGCACACCCGAGTAGCAGCGCTTATGAGAAACGCCAACGACAGCAGAGGCGGGGATACGCCCGTCAGCTCCGCCGGTCATCCATCTTCAGAGAGGGAAATAGCTGCAACTTTTTTGTAGCGATTCACTTAATTATGTGGTGAAAGGGCAGACGCGATGTTCTCTCGCGGATACTTAACTGATAAATATTTGTGCAGGTAGTAGTAGTACATAAGCCTCTGTTTTGAGAAATACAAAGAGGGAGAATTTTTCAGCGAATAAGGTGCGCTGTTGCATAATTACATGACACTGAATTAGACTGCATTATTAGTGCAATTACATTTCGCTTTGACAATGAGAAATACAAATTTATATCAATCCTACTGCTAATAATACTGCAACAAAATGACTTGAATTAAAATTAGAGTCGCGCAATAAATAAATTTCCGAAATATTTGTTTTGTGAATAATCAACAGAACAACTAGAAAGATTACAGCTGAACAATTTTGTCAGCAGCAGCCCGGTCATTTATCGGAGCATTCTTGGTCTACCCCTTCCCTTTATTGCAGCAATATTGTTCACTGTTTGTCAGATAACAACAGCTACCTTAATGTGAACAAAAAATCACAGCATATCCACGGAGTGAATGATGATGAGTGGGCGAAGCTGCGGAGGTTCATCGGTAAACCGTGAATCTTCCGTGAATTGTGCCCAGTACATCATCACCGACGTGAGATCGGGCGCGTTTATACTAAAGGTTCGATGAGTTATGACGACTTGCAGCTCACTTTCATTTTACATGTACGCTGTGAATTTTCATTGTTTAGAAAACCATCGCTTTAGAAAAATCTGGCGTCTTTGTTTTGCTTTAGAAACATCTGGCGTTCTTTCGTTTTGCTTTTACAAAACATCTGGCGTCTTTGGTTGGTTTAGTTCATCAATCAACGGCGTTTTGAACAAAATTTTTATTGTTTATTCATGCACATGACAAATCTCACTAGGCACTACCTTGGAGGTAAACAATGGCTGCTAATGGGAATGAGAGACAGAAGAAGTCGGCTTTTAGCTAACACTTACACTTCTACTAACGTTTCCTACTGAAACATGCCAATGGCTGCTAATGGGGAATGAGAGACAGAAGAATTCGGCTTTTAGTTAACGCGCACGCTGCGTATTTTTTATTGTTCCACAACGCGCAGGAAAAATCTCCCACCGGCACCACCTTGGAGGTCAAAGCGTAAGACTTTTTACGGACTACGACTACTACTACTACTACTACTACTACTACTACGACGACGACGACGACGACTACCGTCTAATAAAGTACCGTCTAATACTTTACTTTACCGTCTAATAAAGTAGCGAGAACGGCACGGCCACGTCGGCCGCCGAACGTCTCTCTCTCTCGCTACAATTGGTGACCCGGACAACCACGCCCTTCGATGAGCGGCGCTGCCATGTTGCCGTCACTCTGCCCGCCAGTGAAGCCGTTCCACCCGGCCTACCCCCGAGCGTGGTTTATGCAGCTCGATGCCATTCTCGCACTGAATGGCATCACAGCACAGCCGATGATGCACGCCGTCCTGCTCCAAGCGCTGCCGGTTGAGCTACACCATCTTGCTGCCGCAACGACATCCAGCCCGCGGCCCTACGACGACCTCTGCGCTGCGGTGCTGGCCCGCTACGGCGAGACATACCGCCCGCTACCGGGGACCCGTGAGTTCCAGGTTTCCCCTCCAACGCGAGCGGTACCACCCGGCCCGCAGCCCTCCCATGACCGCGAGCTACCTTCCCCGGCCATGTCTCTTTCTCGCTCTCGTCCGGCCACTAGCGCAGCAGTTCCTGCGTCCG